>NC_056730.1:1068338140-1068398140 GCF_019279795.1 Protopterus annectens | reverse complement strand
CAGGAGTGCCACAGGGGACATTAATAGAACCCCTCCCATTTAATATATTCATAAATGACATGCAAAAGGCAGCCAAGCATGCAAGAAGCATACAATATGCTTATGATGCAAGTCTTGTTTGCTCTCCCTTAAAACTATCACAACCAGTTACCCAAGGTTCCAGCATGTCTATTGAGACCCTGCTAGAATGATCCCAAATACTCCTTATAGGTTTATAGTTTAATATGTATATACTAGGCTAATGATCACTAAGGCCTTTTTATGCCTTGCCATGCATCCCAAATTTCTGACAACTTCTGATACCCTTGATAAGTGCAAGCAGGGCCTTGGGAGATTAAACATTCTCAAGAAGGGGTCTGGGAGATGAAGCATTTGTTGCCTGTATCCATTGGAGACATAGGTGCCAAACCAGGGATGAATTTCCTGTTCCTCATCCAGTTGCTTAAGTTGCACATGAAATGGGATAGGGTGGAACACTGCTTCACATGGATGGGGAGCCTGATCCAGAGAAGGGGTGATCTCTGGGATACATACCTGTCTCTCCAGCAGGTTCTATTTATATCACATGTGACGTTTATGTGTTTAGAATGAGTAATTCCAATGCTGTTTGTTTTACAGATATACAGGAGGTCCATTAGGGTGGAGTCTGACAATGCCTTGTATGCCAGGCATAGATCCTGACTCCCCCACAAAAACTAATTAAATTCAACCCCAGTTAATGTCTTACTAGCTATCACTGCACTAAATATAGTTTCATCTAACAACACCAGGACAGAACAAGTTAACTAGTAAATGTTTACTGATCAAACTACTTACCCCCTCAGTTCCATTGCAAACCAATTGAAAATACATAGACATCATTCTTTTTTATGACCTTTCTAAAGGGGAATTAAATTCATACTACTTAATTAGTAATATTAGATCCCACTTCACATGCTAGAAACTACTCAACCTTCTTTTTTAGCAAAATTGCTACTGTGAAAATCTTTTGTCTTCCAAAGTTCATCTTCTATGCGAGACTCCTCCCCAACTCTATAAGTCAACATATCCTGGTAAGATACAATGACTGATTGTCTCCTTTCTCTGGGGATTTTGATCACCCCAAATAACCATGAAGAAACATTTTATTGGTGAGAAGGGTTGGTGCCTAGAGCAACCAGAATTTTGTAATTATGCTAAAGTTGCCACCTTGGCAACATATTGGTAGATGAGGACAATTCCTAAACATTTCTGTCTTTTTCTGGAACTTGAGATTATTCACTCTTCCTCTCTAGTAAATTCTCAGAAGAGAGCAACAAAATCTGGTATTGCCAGGAGATGGGAGGATGATATAAGATAAGATTTGAGGGGGGTTGACATGAGAATGGAACACTTATAGTTATGGGATAGCATTTAGAGTCCTCCTAGATATAAACTGTTGATCAGAAGCTATTGTACCTGTACTCTTGGATTCAGGAGGTTGTTATATTTTGAATGGATCTTCTTCACAAGCATTTTCACTCCTTTCCTACTTTTTCACAGTGTAAGGTTATTATGGCACGTTTCAACCCCCAGTTTTGTGAGTACCTACAACGAGGCCACAATTTAGTTTTAGTGGAATGGAAAAGTCATCACTTCCCCTTCATATGGAGAACTCCCTGGTTATATAAATTTAAAAGGATAGGAAAAACTCAAAAGGTATATTGACTATATGCTATAGCCAACTTATCCAGTGTTACACACAGGCCCTGGATGGAGTCAGACAGAAATGGCAGGAGGTAGTTGGGATAACTACTAGGGATGATCAATGGCTGAATGTATTATCATCATGGAGGCAATTTCTCAAAGTCCCAATACTCACCTTTACACCATATATAAATATTCATTTTTGGCGAGCTACTTCTCTCTCATTACAATTAATGGAGTTACCGCAGATGCTAAAAAAAATGGGGTAGACTATTTTCACATGATTTGCACCTGTTCAGTGTGTAAGGAGATGTGGCCTATGGTGGTTGATGCAACAAGATGGGCCTTAAGGGCTATTTCCCCCATTATCTAGAGATGACCTTTGAATTTTAGGGCTAATGGACCAAGCACACCCTGTAGTGATGGCAGAAAACTAAGGCCAAAGTTGATTGTTTTAGTTTTTATAGCTATAATGTTTAAAACCTGGAAAACATGAACTGTTAATATAAAACTATTGTACTCTTTTAAAGACTATAGATATGCTTTGACTTCTAAAAACTATTGGGATGTATTCCTGTTTTTCTTCATAAACAAGTTTAAAATTTTACAGAGACAAACACTGGACCCCACCCAATTTGGGTTCATGAAGGGCCGATGTTGTCTCCTGAACCTGATTGACTTCTTTGAATCAGTCTCCAGAGGAGTGGATGAGGGTAAGGTGGTCCACACAGCCTATCTGGACCACGACAAGGCCTTTGACACCATCCCCCACTCTAGAATCATAGATATACTTACTAAGCTGGGCATTAATCCCTACATCACTCAATGGGTTGCCAACTAGCTTACTGACAGAACCCTCACTGTAAAAGTAGCCAACTCCAAATCCAGTTCCAGACAAGTGACAAGTGGAGTACCTCAGGATTCAGTCCTGGGACCGCTGTTGTTTGGCATCTACTTCTCTGAAGTACAGGCCAACAATAAGGGACGCTGGCTAACAAAGTTCAAAGATTACTGCAAACTGGAAGCCATTATTGAATCCCCAAATGATGTGGATACTCTACAAAAGGGCCTTACAGAAACAGATGCTTGATGCCAGAGCCATGGGCTCAAGCTTAATGCCAAGAAATGTATAGTTATCCCCTTTGGGATAAAACATGTACCCATGAATTACCACATAGGTGGCAGTACAGTAAACACTGAAAGTGTGATAAGAGACTTAGGGACACAAGTAGACAGTGGTCTCACCTTCGATAACCACATCGCCACAACAGTCAGGAAATCCTCCTATGTGGCACAACTCATCACTAAGGACTTTTCATCCATAAAAAAGGAGGTCATTGTCCCACTGTACTCATCCCTCATTTGATCCATTATAGAATACAATGCACCCTTTGGTATGTACCTCTCAAGACATCTGCAACAACTGTAAAGGCCGCAGAAATACCTCACTAAATGAATCACAGGCCTAAAGCAGATGCCCTACGCTGACCAGCTATACTGTGTCGCATATCGTCTACTCAGAGGTGATCTCTGCTTAACATACAAGGCCATGTCAAACCCAGAACTGTTGGACTTGCTAAACTTAAAGAAATCCCAATCCCTCAGAGCCACATGCTCCAGGAATCTAAACCTTGTCATCACAATAAACAAAACATGCTGGAGTGATAGGTTCCTGACCCAGAGACTCCCCAGACTCTGGAAAAGACTGCCCATACATGTCAAGCAGAGCGCCTCTTTGGCCCTCTTCAAAAGGAACCTTGACGATTGGATGGGAGAAAGGAAATTCACCCCGGGGATCATGTCAGTAGCCTTGCTAGACAGGGGTCCAAGGAAGTAAATAGTGTGGGAAGAAATAGCCAGGGAACTGTTATGGCTAGGCTTCTATAAGCCCTAAGGTCGATAGCCTAGTAACAACCTATGAACCTAAGTTCTTTTTTACCTGTTACGTTTTCTACATAGATACAGTTAGTTGTTGTTAATATATTATTCTTTGTTATGGTGGTATGTACTGTTTTCTCCTGTTTTGTCACTGCAAAGAAAAAATATAGGACGGGTCACCCATAATAAGTTAATGTGTGTTGTCACAGAAGTCTAATGTAAATTTGACCAATGTATCAATGTTGTTTTCCAAAAAAACAACCACAAATTAAGGCTACCTTACAAAGCCAGGTTATTACTCACTGACAACAGCAAGAAAGTAACTGCAACATCCCTCTTTCTTTCTTTCTTTCAAGCCTACTGTATGCAGATACAGTTTTCACAAATCTGCAAACTGTACTGATGAATACACTTGCACAGTACTATAATAAAATACATAGGATTATGATTTGATCTCTGCCCCTAACCATGTTATTAATGTATTCTAGACATGGATGCCTTTGTTCTCAAGATGAATTTTGTCATCCATGTTGAGAACACATAATTAAAGGATATGATCAGAGATCTGATCATAATTCTTTGTGAACATGCAGCTTTATGTTTTCCATGTGCTAAAGAAAAAATACATAGAGCTTTACTGGCTTTGAAAAACAGTAAACTAGCTAGTAGCAGAACTCCTATCTGCTTATTTGTTTACCATTCATGTGTAGGTCAAATGATCAAAAGCAAGGACACTTTATAAATATGATTCTAATTCATTTAAATACTAATAGAATGACAAGTTTTGCATCAATACACATTTGCGAACAATAAAAATTGTGAAACACTGTTTCTGGCATTTGCCAGAAAATTAAACATATTTAGTAGGAACAGGGCAAAAGATATAAGATGAACTCAGGGACAGTTTTTACTTCTGCCACTGTTGTTTGTTGGCTGACACCTTTTGATGTGCTGTTAGGAGCTGGTCTCAGAGTAAAGTAACATTTACCTATCTTGTCTTTTTCCCAAGATCAGAGCAAAATCACAGAATTCCATGCACTACAAGTAAATTTTCATCCAGCCTACTAAACTAAACCTATTACTGCATTCCCTTGCAGAACCTAAAAGGTTAGAACTGCCACACCAACTATCATATACATAGCACATAATGACACATAAAATGTTACACCATCCCTGAAACAGCCCAGCCATCAATAATATAATAAAATGACACAAAGTAGAAGGAACCTTTGATTAAAGGACTAACACCTAGTGCAATTCCTAAAATCCAGCAACTCACATGCAGAGTCCTCATGCTCAGCAACCATAGTTAAACTGTGGAACAGCATTAGCTTCCCCATCAGGCAAGCAACCTTGTCATTTTTAAAACCATCCTCAAACTACATCTAAATCACAATGGAATCTGCAGTTGTGCTGAATCTCCGGGATAAACAAACGCCCATGATTTCATTTTCTTACTTACTACAACATTTCTTCCCAATTGGCTTTTTTATGTCTCACTGAAGTGAGTTTATTGCACTCCTCTCATGAGAAATGTATGTATTATTGTTCTCCTAACCACATTAATGTACACACATATTATTAAGCAATAACTGACAAGTAGGTGTGGGTATACTGAGGATTTACCCAAGGTTGGCGTGCTTTAATCACAAGGTAAAGCCCAAGTGATTAAACAAAGCCTACTGTGGTTAATCCTCAATATACCCACACCCATGAGTCAGTTATTGCTATTATACAATGGCATTATTTAAGAAAAAAATTCCTTATTTTTCTTAAACAATGCCTTTGTATAATGGTGCCATGGTGTTCCTTCACATTGTTTCCTCATTCTTCTGTGGTTGTGATGTACTACTCAGGCATATGGGACTTTCATTCCCACACTAGCAGAGTACATCAGTGTTGTTGAAAACAAACAATGGAGAAAGGAAGATCTCTTTTTAAGAAAAAAAAATCCAGACAGTTTAAAGGTATGAGAGAAACAGGGCAAAAATACAAGGAGAATCAGGTATGTTTCTTTAGTTTTGCAGACTGTACCTGATTTTCCTTGTATCTGATCTGCCCTCACTACTTACCTCTCGACCTCTTAGCTCAAGAAATGTCACAAAGCCTTAAAGGCAGATGAAGGTCCCTATTGTAAATGTTGATTTTATAAACTTAGAAAGATGCTAGAATAAGATGCTTCATGTTATTGTGCATTGCCTGAAGGATATGAATTCTGAAATTAAAAGCATTGCCATTATTTAGTGATTTCACTCCTCAGTGATTTGTTGGAAAACCACAAATTTTATGAAGAACAGGCATAAAATATGAGGCAAAATTTTGGACATTATGGAAATCTGGACACTTGAAATATATACTTCCATAGCATATGCTAATAGAAGAATGTCTGGTTGCACTTCAAAGACTGGACTTTTTTCTATTGGTTTATGCTTGACTTACAATGTGCACACCAGTTGAGTTAACCAATCAGCATGCACATTTTGAATACTAACAAGCTATCATTGTACAATATTCCTTAACTACCTCATTTTTATGTTCTCTGGTGTTTGTAAAGTTGCTCCGTTTATAATTATAATTTCCTACATCGATGCTATTCAGTAATATGCAGCAATATCGCTTCTCAGAACTTACTTGCGAATTACTTCCTGTTTATGCAGTTTTAATGAATTCCATTATTTTTGTACACCATCCTTAATTTTTTACAACTTTGTTATATTGTACAGCTAAAATTTCTTGGTTCTTTTCTTCCAGGACATTCACTGAAAATGGACCCAGTTGGAATGTCCCGGTAAACAAAAGCAAATAAAATAAAATAAAATAAATCTTACTAAAGTAAGACATAATTTGCCAGCCCTACTTTTACAATAAATAAAATAGAGAACCAATTGGTTCAGAAATGTTGAGGTCAAACTGTAAGCTACTGAACCACAGCCATATAATAATAAAACTTTTTTTGCAGAGAAAGGTCATGTTTCATTCTCAGTGTAACTTGATGGCTTGGATTTATCAGGTAAAATTTTGGATAGCCACTATGACTGTAGTGGGTAGAAGAAATTAGACTACATTTTTTATTCCTCCTTCACTGACTTTAAGTAACATAGTCCTCATGAATTGTCCATTTAAGGATGAGAATTTGTTGGAAAAAAACTATTAACAAAATTTGGAGGTTAAGGAGGAGTAGGAGGCAAATGATGTGAGTGTAGAGATGATGCACATAGTTAGAAGGTGGGTTTTGATATAGAGGAGTCCTATGAGGGGAAGGAGCAACATGATATAACATGATATTATGAGATGATATTATAAGACTGAAAAGTCATTTAAAGTTATGAGCTGTAGTTCCTGTGGTACATGGTTTGATTCTCTAGGCCCTCATTTGCCTACTGTGTGACCTTGAGCAAGGCAATTAACCTGACACTGCTTATGGATAACCTATCAATGGTCCCCTGGGCTGCAAGCCTAGTAACTACCTATGAGCCATTGTCCAGGTGACACAATCCAATGGCTTCCTTGTGTGTTGCTTCCTCTGCATGTTCAGCAGTGTTACAGATGCCATAAGAGCTTTCCTCAATGTAATGCCAGGAAATTCACTGCAGACATACAGAAGGTTCTTCATTCTATGCCAGTAAGGCCCACTGACTTTAATGGCCTTTGTCCTTGCTTTTTAAATAAACATTAGCATGCTATGCTAATGTATACTTCCAGAGATGTCTTATGTGATGAAGTGATAAAGATTTTTAGAAATGTGGTGTATGCCCCTGACATTCCTCATTAGTCTGCATGGCTTGAGGATTTGCAGAGGTCCATACTGGAATCTGGCATTGCATAAATATTCAGGGTGGCATGTTCCTGTGTCAACCACCAACAACCAGCAAAAAAACGATAGTGAGCACGCAGTAATGAAGAAATAATGATTATTTATTTATAATTCATCCACTGCTTCACGACCAGAAAGCGACTAAAAAATATACCAAAATGTTGCAAAGAAACAGCTGCCAACACAGAAATGCTGTGTCACTATCGAGAACCACCAGCGAAGCCAAAAATGTCAGCAAACAACCATACGCTCCGCAAGGATGGCATGCAGGGTCAAGCCAACAATGTAAACCACCAACGACCAGGGTGTTATATGTGCAGAAGTGTTGGTATTGTTTATGCTATTAAATGCCCCTGTGAAAGTTTTTATATAAGAGAAAGCAAAACAAAAGGAGTCTAGGAGAGCGGGGTTAAGGAACACATCAGGGATGTTAGAAATAACAAGATAATCAGCTCTATAGCGGAACATTTTAATAAGGTGCATAAAGGATATTTAAGTGGTTTACAAGTGACAGTTTTAGAGCAAATTAAATCTGATTTTTTAGGTGAAGATACAATTAAATATTTTTTGAGAAAGAAGGAATCTATTTTCATACTGAAAACATATTTAGTAGGAACAGGGCAAAAGATATAAGATGAACTCAGGGACAGTTTTTACTTCTGCCACTGTTGTTTGTTGGCTGACACCTTTTGATGTGCTGTTAGGAGCTGGTCTCAGAGTAAAGTAACATTTACCTATCTTGTCTTTTTCCCAAGATCAGAGCAAAATCACAGAATTCCATGCACTACAAGTAAATTTTCATCCAGCCTACTAAACTAAACCTATTACTGCATTCCCTTGCAGAACCTAAAAGGTTAGAACTGCCACACCAACTATCATATACATAGCACATAATGACACATAAAATGTTACACCATCCCTGAAACAGCCCAGCCATCAATAATATAATAAAATGACACAAAGTAGAAGGAACCTTTGATTAAAGGACTAACACATAGTGCAATTCCTAAAATCCAGCAACTCACATGCAGAGTCCTCATGCTCAGCAACCATAGTTAAACTGTGGAACAGCATTAGCTTCCCCATCAGGCAATGGTATGAATAAGGAGTGCAACTGGAAAAGTTTTATTTGAAATGTGTACATAATTTTTTAAGTTAGAAAACATTTTTAATTGGTATTTAGTTAAGATGATTGTCTTGTTAATTGGATGGGTGGTTGCGGTGGTGCAGCAATTAGTGTTGCCACCTCACAACAAGAGGTTTTCAATTCAATTCTTGGCTGGGGTGCCCTCTGAGCAGAGTCTGCATGTCCTCCCTGTGGTCGAGTAAGTTTCCTTTGGGTGCTCTGGTTTCCTCCCAAAGACATGCAATAGGTGGATGGACACTCTATATTGGCCCTAGGTGTGAGTGTGTGCCTTCTGTGCAAGGTTGGGTGGCAGGCTGGCAACTCAATACTGTAAACCTCCACTGCCAATCATGAGTGGACAGATGATCTGCTGTGGCAATCTCCTAACCAGGAAAAGAAGAAGTCTTGATGATTGTCTGTTGTTTGTTAGTATAAAAGAAGTGTATTTTGAGGTTATCTGTACTCTGTAAAGGCTGTGTTTTAGCCAAGGTGCTAAGATAATTGATTTTGTGCAATAAACTAAGTCAGCTTAGGAGGAATCCGGTTCCTGGCCTTTTGTGGTGAATTTCTTCTTTTTCTTGTGTGGTTTTAACAAGAAGGAATAAATTGTTTACTGTGTTCTGTGTGAAACAATTAAAGAAATGTTTGCCAGACTAATAGTCATCTAAAGCATAAGCAGTAGTAGAGCACTGTGTCATATAACTACAATAAAACCTAAACCAAATACATAACCCTGATATGTAAAAGCCCCCTCCAGTAAAGTAGCCACAGTTGACCCAGTCTGCCCCATACCATTACAGGTTGAGAGTCAAACATGTATGCATGTGCCAGAGAAGTATTAATCCACAAAACACCAGAAAGGAAGCAGCTAGGATAAGTACTCCACCAATATACAAAAAGCTCATAAAAAACCCACAAAAATATCGGTAGGGTAACCATGGCACAAATATGTGTTCAAGCACAGTCAAAACATCGATAGAATCCAGAATATTTTTATTATAAATAGGTAAGCGCTTTCATGATAAACATATCACTTCTTCAGACCTTTAGAGAAAACATGCTGCCATCTCCATTTAAATATACTTAAGCCAATTAAAACATAGCAATTAATCACTTAGGTAATCATCCTAAATAATTATATAATTATGCAAAGACATGCTTTATTTAAAACTACATTTAAGACCATATTTGAAAACATTTCAAAATACTTTGATTAAAAACATATATATAAAAATAATTAATATATATCTTACATTCATAAATAAATTATGGTTTCATTAAAATAACCTCCTATTGTTCAAAACTGGCTTAAGTGGTATCCTGTCGTTAAAGCCCTTCGCTTTGTTAGCCCTTAACCTAATGATAATAGGTAGATGTAAAGTGAGGGCAGACCTGTAGAGTATTGAACAATACTGTTGTGAAAAATAGAAACCAATACAGTTGTTAATGAACTTTTATTATCTCTCCCCCACCCATCATCTGCATCAATAATCATTATTCATATACTATGGAATATGTTATTCTCAAAAACTATTGTTGGGACATGTATTCCATTATTGTTCATATATTTCATTAGTTGCATATTAACATACCTTGTTAAAATACCATTATTGGTGGCCTGTTGCCATCAATGTAACTTGCATACTGTTAAAATACTTACTGCTGTTCCATTTATGTATGTGCTCTGTTTGCCATGCAACTATTTCAGATCTGTTGGTTTGGGTTAATGGAACACCCATGCATGCTGTTATAACTAATTTTGCAATGTGTTGTTCATGACTAACCAATATATCTGGGAAAACAACACCATAGCACTTTTGGAAAGGCAGATCCTAGTGGATCCGCCTGTCCCACCCCATCTGGCCATGGCACTGGGCTCCACCATGTATGGGACCCAACCCAGAACATCTTCCTCCACTGGTCCTGTACCACCTTTGGGTGTATCCACTTCAGGGGATGGAGCCCACCCCTCCAGGCATGAGCATGGAGAGGAGCCCGTCACTCGCAGAATGTTCTGGGGTATAGTGCGCAGCATCATCAGCTCCGAGTTAGGTGGGCAGCTGCACCAGATGGAGGGGCTGGCTGGTACATCTCAAGGGGCAGGTTGCCCCTCTTGTCCAGCCCCCAGCACAGCAACCTTCGAGGCTGTGAAGGTGCAGTGGTGACTGTCCATGGGTGGGGACCTCAGTCCCACTGAATCTATTGGGTGCTCATGGGCCTCTGATTCCCAATAACCCTCCCCATCCAAGGTGTTCACCCCCTTATGTATCATATACTGCCCCTGTCTGCTGTCTTGTGTATTTTGTCTGTCTGCAAATGCTACCTATCCTGCCAAACCTACCTTCCCAAACTTACCTACAGCCCTTCCCCAACATCCCATTCTAACCTAAAAAAGGGGGGCATCTGTCCCACAAAAAAATAATTGATCCATACATAGCTCTACATTTTACCTCAATTTACAGTGAAATTAATGAATCTACCCACAAATGATTCTACAAATGTATGTCACCAACACCCCTCCCTATGGGGTGTGAGGCTATAAATTCCAAATGCTACACATTATTCACAGCTGTTGCTGCAGAAGAAATGTAGATGTATTGTCCTTTCCTACACCTATACAGCACACCCCTAGCTGGTTTTCTTAATGTTTTACCACCTGTTTGCCCCCATTTCACCACTTTTCACTCAGCTTTTTTTTCTTTTCTTTAAAATTAACATGGCTTTAAGCAGGAGTAAGTGGTGCTAAGTGAAGCTAAGATGGCTTAACCATCTGTTAGCTTCACTTAGCTTCATTCAAAACAGCATAAACCTGCTTACAACTGCTTAAGAGTGCCTTAATCACTCTGTCTTCATGAGCCCTTGTTCTGCCCAGCAACAAATAAATCAGACCTGTCAAGTCACAAACTTGAGATGCTGTGCATTAGAACCACAGCAGTGTAGCACTACACCATCTGAGCTATAAAAGCTTGCAATGCTTTTAAAAACATATCATGCATTCTGGTCATTCAACATTAAAGAAAAAAAAGTCATCACTTCCAAGTCTTGAACCTAAGATGCTGTGCACTACAATCACATAAACATACCTCTGCACTATCTGAACTGCAAGCATTGACACTGTTTATACAAACATATCATGCACTACACTCATTTCACATAAGGGAAAAATATATATCTAGAGTACTCTTATATACATATATATGTATATATAAATACAAATGTAGACATATATATATATATATATATATATATATATATATATATATATATATAGACAGATAACCAAATTCTTACTGCAAGACATCTGCAAAAAGCTTGACAAAGTGGGGGGATAAAGGGCAAACAATAGAGACATCTTTGAAATATGTCTGTTATACCTTAGAAGTCTGCTAGAGTAGCATGCTTTGATTTAACATATAATTCCTGATAAATTCCATGTCTGAAATACAAATGAATGTCATTATTTACTGATGTCAATGCTCACATCATCCCAGTGATTTCTCAGAAACCCAGAACTGTTATGAGGAACAGACCAAACATATGAGCCATGCATCTGGACAGTGTCTAGACATCTGGACAGTGGAGAGGTATGACTGCAGTCATGTAACAGAAGATTAAAAACAGTGAGAGCTGCCAACCATTTCACCCAGCACCCTCTGAACCACAGTAAGATGAACAAGACACTACCACAAATCAGGTTTGGGGAATTACCCATGTATTTCCAAATATAGCACGCACTACAGGGATGGAACTGTAGGGAAAAGCAGATATTGGTGCAAAAATATCCACCCACAACCATTTGCACCACAGTCACAGCAACATAGCAGTACCCCACATGAACTCTAGAGTAGAATGACTGTTTGAACAAACATATCTTGATTGCCAGTCACACACTACACTGACATATACTGGCCCAACTCACAGTCTACTGGCAATCCTGAAGTGTTACAGGACATTTCCCAGTCTGCCCCTACAATCAAATCCACCTGATAGACCACCAGCAACTACTGCAGCATGCACAATCAGATAGAAAAGGAGCTATGACACTCACATCTGCTAGTCTCCCTACTCAGCCCAACAAACATTTTCACACAACACTGCTACACAATCTTGGCAGTCTGTTAACAATGGCCAGACATAGATAACTGTAAAGATTTTCACAGAATGTCCAGGGTGTGGGACCATATTTGTGCCCACTCCCGGATACCACTTCCAGGAGTCTGCTAAGTCACTGGGATGATACCAGGAGTACAGTCACTAAATAATGATACATCATACTTCTGAACCTCTTACTGCAAGACATCTGGACAAAGAATGACATACTTGGAGGACAGGGGTCTGGAAAGAGGGACATATCTCACATAATGGTGTTACAAACTGAAGCAGTTGCCAGTGTTACAGGGTTTGTTTTAACATAACATCCCTGAAGGATACGATGTATGAAAACACTAATGGATGTCAACATTTACTGACTACAATCCTCACATTGTCCTACTGATTTCATAAGAACAGAAGTTGTCTGAGGAACTGACCAAACATAACAATGAAACCTCTAGACAGTCTGTGGACATCTGGACAATTGAGAGGTATGTCAGAGACATATCACTGTCAGACATCAAGTCACACAAAAAATGCATTTCTAGACAAACCCTGTTAATCTAACAATCCTCTAGGTGTATAACAGCAATACTTACAGTCTGTACCCAGTTCTGGATCTTTGTCTCCATGTTGTTGGGCCGTCTCCACATGTCTTGTCCTGAGAGGTATTTCCACCCACTCTCTATGAAGCTGTAGCCCCCACACCTCCATAATGTCATCCACACAGGCAAGGAAAATGGGCATGGCCTACATAAAGGACTTAATTATAGCACTGTGCTGCTATGGCATTGGCTAATGGAAAGACAGCACAGCTGCACTGGATGCAAGTAGCAGGTGGGAGACACTGACTAGTGCACAGGCCATCACCTGCTCATGAGCATTACCTACAAAAGGCAAGCTGCTGCCTATGCAACACAGGTCTGAACTCATCTATACAAAGACAAACTGCAACTACACAAACCTAACCATTTGCAGTAGTCTGAAGAAACATTTAAGCACTATAACAGGAATGTCAATCACGTAAGCTTGTAATGGAATGCAAAAGGGGGGATACAATAATGTCAAATAGGACATTAAACACTAGGTCACAACAAGACCTGCTGGATTCATATGTTGCTGTCCAGCACCTATGACCATTCCTGCTTGCCCTGTCTGCACTGACATGGATTACATCTCTGGTATTTGAGTCACCCCAGCAAAGATCAGCTCATGTATGACTACTACTGGAGTGTCTGTTGTGCAATACTGAGTGTGACAGTGCTAGGCCAGCTACCTGGAATTGTACATATTCATATGCCACCTGTGAATGCTACTATGATATATATGCTTATCGTACAAATGTAAGAAACTTATATAGGGTATGCGCATAGTACACAACAGGCACAGAAGTGTGTGTTGAACTATATGTTGTATACTGAGTCCATATCTGACAACTGTCCAGAGTTTTGCAGACTGACCACATGTCTGCCTCATATTTGTTGTCAATGACTCATACAGTTGTGTATTGTCTGGCACATCACTGGCAACCCATTAAAGACTGAAGTCATAACATAATAGCATACATTTGATTGTCAGAAGTCATATCATGTGGAGTAGACCTGTGAATGTGACGCCGTCTTTGCTGGCAACCACATGTGTTTCAGCTAGATGCATAAAGTGACACTATTATTTGGCCTTTGACCACCAGTGACGTATGTCCTGGTACAGATGTCTTGCTCTAACAGGAGCTAGGTGTCTTAGCATGAAACCCATTTCAATGCAGGCGTACCTTGTCCTGTATGATGCCAACATTTGTGCAGTCACTGACACCTTTTTTGTACCTGTGGAGAGCACACTAACCTTGCCAGGTTACTCATTCCATCATACATTTAGATTCCAAATGGAAGGCTGCAAAGCCACAGGAGGTGGGGTGTTGAACTTAACATACACATACACACTTCCAAACTGACCAAACAGCATGACACATGGGAGACATCCTGAATGCAGTTAAAAGTTGCTAGCTACAGGCCTCCAACCATGACTATGGACACCCACCACACTTATTGAGACTTGCTGGAATCTGTCAGGATTCAATCCTCTACCCTGCTCCTAGGTGACTTCAACTACCCAGTAGTGTGCATGACCTATGCCACCTGAACATGAATCTACAAAGATTCCTCGGCTTTGTCAATGGCAATGCAGTGGATCAGTTTGTCAACACTCCTACAACAGGTGAAAATAACCTGTACCTGGTCCTAACCAACATGAGTAGCCACTGTAGCACCCCTACAGTGTCATCCTCCTTCGTAAGATCTGACCACATAGCCATCACTGTTCAGGTCATCTTCCCTGCCCCCCCCCCCTTGTCAGGGTCAAACAAAATTAAATTTACACAAATTACTATAAATGTCAGAGCAGGTAGAAGTAGCTTTACAGCCAATGTCCCATCAATCGGAAGTAGCAGTAGTGTCCAGACCCACATCACAATTATATGTGATCACCTACATAGCTGTATGGACTCAGCAATACCTGAAAGGACATCATCTCCCTCAAGGTAGGGTAAACATCCATGGTGGACAACTGTATGGGCTGACACTAGGCTGACAATCGGGAGCTCATAGGGTGGAAGAGGCACACAAAATTGTATATGCATCACATACACACATGGAAGACAGCCACAGGGGCTGTGCATACAGAAAGACATACACAGTTGACAATAGACATATTAGTAACCCTATGTATCCACTTGTATGTACTATAGTGCTGCGTACACATGCCATGCTCCACATACATTATATGCCTGGGACATAACACACAACCTCTTACAAAAGGTAGTTTTTGCAAATACCTTCATGAATGGTGGGATAACCCACCAGACATATCTACTGGTCTCATCTACTACTCCTACATACCTGCACAAGTGATAGTGTGACAGACTTTGTATCAGCATGATGTGTCAGTCAGGTACAATGTCTGATGCTGGCATGTGTGTCAGTATGGTAACTGTGACATATTTGGCAATGATATCACAGGAATGCTCATTGTCAGGGGACACAGACCACATATAGGTTACAAACATGTGGATATCCTATGTACATCTGTACAGATGACTAGTATGGGCCGTATATTCTTACATGGTGCATCTGAGGCAGATGCAATTAACTGGGTCTTTAAAGTGATGTCATGGGTAGGGGGTCAACAGGCCTTAAAATGGTATAACCTACACGCACAACAGCCACAGGGGATAAGCAAGTGTATACAGGTACATCTAGGGTGAATGACATCAGCAGGCCTTGTAAAATAGGGAAATGGGATGTGTACTGGGTGGGAAGGGCATCAAAATACCACATGCACACACACACGTGCGCGCACACACACACACACACACACACACACACACACACACACACACACACACACACACACTTGCCATAACTGAGTGTAGAATCCCTGCCAATCTAGTTATCTGTACTATACTGTTTCTTAGTTATTACATGTGCCACAGAGCTTATAGCATTGAGGGCTGTCTAAAGGTACTTCTAATGGCAATAACATCAGCAGGACTGCTAAAGTAGGGCACTGGGAAGTGTTGTGGGTGGGAAAGTCCTCAAAATACTTTGTCCTACAAACATACACACTCTTGTACATACACTTATATACACACACACACATTTTCCAGACCAGAGAATAGAAACCCTTTCTATCTAGTAATTTGTACTATAGTGTTATGTAGTTACTGCATGTGTTACAGGTCTTACAGGGCTGATAAGTGCCCAAATGTACTTCTAAGGTGAATGACATCAACAGGACTGCTAAAGTAGGGCACTGAGTGGAAAAGTCTTCACTTTTGCACATACACTTACACACACACACACACACACACACACACACACACACACACACACACACACACACACACACAAACACACAGTTACCAGACCTGAGAGTAGAACCCTGCCTATCTAGTCATTTGTACTATAGTGTTACGCAGTTATCACATGCGCTACAGAGTTTACAGGGCTGACAAGTGCCCAAAAGTACTTTGAAGGTGAATGAGAGTAGTAGGACTGCTAAAGTTGGGTGCTGGGTGGGAATACTTCATCCTACAAACATACACACTTACAAACTCTTGCACATACACTTATACACACACACACACACACACACACACACACACACACACACACACACACACACACACACACACACACACACACACACACACACACACACACACACACACACACACACACACACACACACACACACACACACACACACACACACACACACACACACACACACACACACACACATTTGCTGGACCTGAGTACAACCCCTGCCTATCTAGTTATGTGTACTAGTGTATTACCCAGTTATCACATGTGCAACAGAGCTTATAGGGCTGACAAGTGCCCAAAGGTGCTTCTAAGGGGAATGACATCAGCAGGACTGCTAAAGGTGGGCACTGGAATGTGTACTGGGTTTGAATGTCCTCAAAATAATTCAGCCTACAAACATGCACACACACACATTGGCCAGAACTGGGAATAGAACCCCTGCCTATCTAGTTATTTGCATTATACTGTAACATAGTTATTGCATGCACCACAGAGCTTAGAGGGCTGGGGCTGTGTAACGGTACTGTTAAGGAGAATGACATCAGCAGGACTGCTAAGGCAGGGCACTGGGAAATGTTGTGGGTGGGAAGATCCTCAAAATACATCACTGTATAAACATGCACATTTGTACACACACTTATACACACGCACATTTGCCAGAACTGGGAATGGAATCCCTGCCTATCTAGTTATTTGCATTATACTGTTACATAGTTATGGCACTCACCATGGAGCTTAGATGGCTGGGGCTATGCAAAGGTACTTCTAAGGGGAATTACATCAGCAGGACAGCTAAAGTAGGACACTGGGAAGTGTTGCAGGTGGGAATGGCCTAAAACTGTTTCACCTACAAACAAACACTCACCCACTCACTCACTCACTCACTCGCTCACTCACTCACTCATGTACATCTGTCAGGACTGAGATTAGAGCCCCTACCTATCTAGTTATTTGTATTATAGTGTTACACACTTATCGCATGGGCTACAGAGCTTATAGGGTTGACAGGTGTCCAATGGTACTTCTAAGGTGAATGACAGCAGCTTGTATAGGACCTAGGGCCAATAGCCTAGTACCAACCTATAAACCTATGAACCTAAACCTATGAAGTAGGGCAATAGGAAGTGTTCTGAGTGGAAACACCCTCCTAATACTTAGACCTACAGACACACACACACACACACAGGCAGGTGATGTGATACTATAACCCCAACCTCGGTACTATTACACAGTGGAGCTCACCTTCATGCTGACACGTGCAACTGGTTATGATCGGTATGTCACTGTCCACACCAGGACATCACTTTATGCCATTCAGGGTATCCGTGTGTATGACTCACTTTGTGTGTGTCCCCCTGTGTCACTTTCTTTATCTGGTCTGGGGTTTTGTGTGCTACAGCCATACATCTCAGAAGTAAACAGGACTTTCCTAGAGGTACTGGGTTTGTTTAGAAGACATTTTCTGACACATCTGTAGTCTAACACTGACATGTATTGTGTCATTAGCTAGTGACAGACATCCTCAGATCATCACATTGCTTTACCAGAGGAATACAAGATGTATAATGCACAGACCAATATTATGAGCCCAACTATATACATTCTTGCCCAACAAGGTCAGTTGGGAGGTGTGGCTACAGCTGATTAACTGATGATGCTGGTTGACTGATGATGCTGTGTAAACAGTCAAGCAACTTGGCAATATACTGGCTGGGGATCTCCTGCTTGTGTGGTATCTTTCTTATCTGAGAAGTCATATCCTGGTGTGGCCATACCTCTCAAGTACATTTTCTGGCAGATTGTCCAGGTGTTTGCCTAGAAGTTTTGTCCAGTCTAGAGAAACTTGTGTTTTTATGGCAAATTAGTTGCATATAATTGAAGACTGACATTACAAAATAATGACAGACATTACTGTTTCAGACTACATAACATTCAGACAATTCCTCATAATTCAAAACCCCTCATCCTACCAACTTTCTCAGTATGTAAGGGCAATATTTACAACACATGCCTATCATTGTGCTTTTGTTCCACTTTTATTTATGACCTTCTCTAGATGTGTTGCTGTCAGAGGTTGGGAGGTATGGGTGTGGGTACAGAGTACATTCTACTTTGCAGACATGTCCATTATATGTGTAGTATATTCCACATAGCACTGTGACTTCCAGGTATGTCAGTGGCAGAGCAGTACAGAGTAATGTGGTGAACCATGACAGACAGTTATACGTAGATTTGTGGTTTGCTATGACGTTAGTAAGGTACTGGCCCTGAAGCACTTATAACCCATGCAGACAAGAGTGTAGCCCATGTTAAGACATGTCAGCACACAGAGCCCCTGTCCAGCAGGGACACAGGTAGGATCACAGGACTGTCTTCTGTGTTTCCCATGCACTTATACAGGGAGCACATCACTAGGGGTATTGAGGTACTTGGCTTGCTGTTGACAGGGAGTGAATTCCACAAATGGGGGAGTGTGTGGTACATATATCTGTCACACCAACAAACCATACTGATATCACAGCCCAGGTTGATCCTGCACCTACAGGTTGATGGAGTGGGCCTTGAGTTCAAGATGGGCTACAGTTCCATCAAGGCAGGGTCTGGATTGCTTTGTATGCCAGAAAGGAGCACCTCAGCAGAGCCTGTATGGAAGGGTGTAGAGGGACAGTGCTGTTAACCTATCTGTGTAGAGTAGGTGTTTGGGGATTGGGGTAAGTCCTCAGTGTTTGCAAGACCATTGTGTGTGGAGTCTACATGGTCTGTAGTGTGTAGATTTGTGGGTTTCTTCTGTGATTTTGCCTCTGAGGTGTCCATTGTTTGGGTTTTGTTTTGTTGCAGACCTTCACTTACATGGGTGTGTGTTGTGTATTTGCAAATGATGTTTACTGACCCCTTACACTGCATGGCACCTATGTTACTGCACAATCTGTTCTGGTGTGTACATTCTCCATTTGGCTGGCAGTGGTTCCCCTTCCCCTTAATTGTGTCTCTTTGTCCTTCTGTAGTCCAGTCACAGGCTTTGACCACAATGGCTGTTGTTATGTATTTGTAATTCTGATGTAGGCGTGGTACATGCTGTTACATCGCACACAGGGTTGTGGACTTCACACCTCTGAATGTACCTATTTAGCAGGTTGTCCATCGTTGCACCACTCCATTTTCTGTGGTCCTTAGATGGTTTGTGTTGCTATATGTTATGATGAGACTACATGTGGACCTATCAGTCATATCATCACAGACTGACATCTGCACAGGCCAAAATATGACAGTCAGACAAAGGCCCACACATGGGGAAGGGTGTTAATCGTGTTTTGCCAAACATAGACATTTGGGAGATCGGTTTGGTAATTGCTTGTTTGCTCTTATGGGTTTGATGTTTGCTTCCCCACTGTCTGTCATTGCTGTTTTGACATGACACTTTCTTGTTTGGCAAATAGTTGTTAGGCAAATGCAATGTTAGGACAAGTATAACAAATATACAAGGCATATTTGTGCTCCTTCTATGACAACCTGTGTCATTTCAGAAGTACGGCTGTTGGCCACTGACATGTTGTCAGTGCTGACACAGAAAGGTGGCAGCCTTTTATACGCTGGCAGTACACTGCCCTTCAAGTACCTGCTGTCCTACTAGGCACCATAGCTCTCAACTTCTGAGAGCCAGACATCTGGGCAAAGCTATAAGTGATTGGGGGACAGAGGCCTAAATATAGGGACCATTTTTAAGTACTGCCCGTGCAAACCTAGAAAGGTGATTCAATAACAGGTTTTGCATTAGCATGTATGTTTCTATGGGTATGCAGTCTGACACTACAATCTGTCATTATTTTCTGACCTTAGTCTTGTGTGATTTGCCATTGAATTGTCAGGCAACCACTATTTCATGTTATACAGACCACAATTATGATGCTAACCTCTGGACATTCAGCAATAAGTCTGTACAGTTAAGAGGTATGGTAGGCAATGTGTAGGATACTCTAAGCTATGTACTGTCCATATGTGTGGCCCCCTGTCCATGACCTGTACAGCTTCCTGCATTAACAGATATTGATATCTGGATGGTGTGTACATCTCCTACCGTATGTGTAGCTGACATGCATAATAGTTGGCACTGCAGTTCTCTGAACATGGCCCTGTCAAAGACAGCACTGTACCTAGGCCACTACAACACAACAGCAGAGAGTAAGTGCTGACCAAATCTTGACAGTATTAACCACACATATACATAGCTCATTGACCCCTGCATATTGTGGACATGCAATAAGTTATCATGTGTATTGGGACAGTCCTGGCAATGTGTGCTCTGCTCCTGTTTCCCTGCAAACATACATGTTAATACATTTCTATGGGAATATGGGGGTGGGGGTACACCTGTCAACTTTACACATTTGCACAGACTGTGCTGATATTAGCTGTACATTTTGGTTCCATTTAGCATACTATTGTGTCCTGTCTTGGGTCAGATTGTAATGGCGTACATTTGGGTTTCAGACTTCTTACCCTTAAGAGCCTTACTGCAACTACAAGAGCTGCTGTGCTATCACTGTGTAAGTATGTAGGGGGGTATTTCATCATTATTGCCATTTGTGGGCCTTTGCCAAACATTTCTTTATGGTTTTGTACAGCTGACTTGCTGGGTGAGGCTGAGGGGTGAGTATGGGTCCCCACACTGACATCCATGCTTGTGACCTATGACCCCCCCAGTTAGTTGCCCCCCCCCCACACACATATACTGCAGTGGGATTTGTCAGCTTGGGTACTACTGCATAGTATTGGGAGGCCAGTATTGGACAAATATTTCCTGGTGTCCCACATAGCTGTCCATTGTCTGCTGCTACCCAGTAGGCCACCCCATTCTCTTGCATGCATGCAGCAATACCATAGATATGCTATCAGAACACACTAATACATTCATTTATTGTTAAAAAGACTGACCTACCTTGTATCTGTGGCAGTTGTGTGGATGGTGCTTGAGAACTGCCTATGTCAGATGCACGTAGTACACTGCCTATACGTGGTAAGTTACAGGTAGTGGGATGTGTGTGCCATCATTTTACTGTGTCTGTGAGTCAGAGAGAGGTGTCAGCCCCTGGGTGCCTACAGTGTCAGTGTGGGTGCTATGCATTTCCACTTTGCCAAGGTCAGGGCATACTGGGCATGCCTCCATCTGCTTACAGGAGCTGGCTCTGAGGGTTCCTCCTCTGAGTCCCTCTGTGCCTGTGGGTACCTTGGCAATGGTGGGGGACTGAGTGGTCCTTCCCCGTGCTGTTCCTGCTGCAGCAGTTTCCACAGGATCATATTGTGTAGTATGGCACATACTATGAACATGTGTGCACGTGTGGCTGGAAAGTACTGCAAGGCTCACCAGATATGTCAAGACAGTGGAACCATGACTTGAGCATCCCAAACACATGCTCTATAAGGATCTTGGTTTGGGCGTGTGCCTCATTATGGCATTGTTGAGTGGGTATGTGTGCATTTCTGATGGATGTCATCATCAATGGCTCCAGTTCATAGCCAGAATCCCCCACCTGATGGCCATACAGGATGTCCCCCCTGGAAAATCCTTGCTGCAGCTGTGAGGAATGCCAAATGTGGACGTTGTGATAGCTTCCAGGGCTGCCAGCACACACATTCATGATAATGCCCTGGCCTTTGCACATGATGTGACAGTTGATGGAACGGAAGCTCTTGACATTTATGTAGACCCTGCCCTGCTCACCGGGTGGTGCTTTGATGTGGATGTGCATGCCTCTGGGTAGTCTGCTACACAGTGGAAGAGGCGCATATTGCTGGTCCACTTCTCATGCGTGCTGGGGAAGTAAATGTGCTCACCAGCATCTGGTATCATGGCATCCAGGAACTGGTGGATTACTCTAGATGCAGATGCCTATGAGACCCACATGATGTCCCCAGTAGGCCTTTGGAAAGTACC
Source organism: Protopterus annectens (assembly GCF_019279795.1). Classification (NCBI taxonomy): domain Eukaryota; kingdom Metazoa; phylum Chordata; order Ceratodontiformes; family Protopteridae; genus Protopterus; species Protopterus annectens. The sequence continues at coordinate 1,068,375,530 of NC_056730.1, read as the reverse complement.
TGCAGCTAGTATTCTTAAAGCTACACATACCTTGGTATCCACTGGGATGGGTTGCCCTCTGTTGGCTCTGGGTCCTAGGTGAGGCCAGCACAGCTCGATGAGTTGCTTAAGTATGTCCCTGTCAATCCTGTACCACTCTATCTTCAGATCATGTAGCCCCTGGTAGGACAACATGGGTCTGAACACTTTTCTTCTCCTCCTCAGTCTGGGCCAGTTGCCAGCATTATCCTCCTCACCAACCTCAGCCTCTAGTACATACTGATGTATCAAAGTGACAGCAGCTTCTAACATTTTGGAAGGTTAAAATTCCCCTGAGTGTGTACACCAATGGTGCAGAGTTTGTGGGAAAAACCAGACTGAAAGGTGTTTGCACAGTTTATACTGTTGTTCTGCAGATGCTACCTGTATGATTGGCTGGCTATAATACATTCCACCTGCTTGCTATTTTATTTGCACTTGATTGCTTATTTTTTCCTTCCCATTTCCACCCCTTTTAAGCCCTGAGGTGCACCGTGCAAACCCATTGCCCAAATGTAAAAATTCTTGCTATTTTAGGGTGTTTTTTTTTGTTTGTTTGTTTTAGACCTGGTGCATGCCTCACAAACCTGTTTAGCTAAAGTAAACACTTGCAGTAGAATTGGCCCTCCCTGGGACATGAACATGCTCTTCATTTCATGGAATATATCAATACAGACTCAGACACACACCCTTGCTTAGCTGTGCTTAGCTAAGCTCAAATGGGAGCCGTAGAGCTCCAATATGCTTACACCAAGCATGATACACCCGTTTTTCATGTCAGCTGCTTCTCCTGCTTACACCACTGCCTTATAGCTCCTACATGGTTAGGTGAAGCCAAAAAATAGTCTTCCATTTAGTGATTCAGTAAAATTTGCTCATTTGCATACCCCACTGCCTTAGTCCCTGGTTACACCACTACACCACAGCCTTCCTCCTTAGCAGCCAGTGTTACCTGTTATCTTTTTGATTCTGCATGCCATAGACTATAATGGCAAAATGCAGACTTCACTTAAAATTGTCTTTTCACAATGTTTGTTTTTCAGCACAACCCTATTTGCATGCCACTGCCATATGCTTTAACGGCCGAAATCGGCCAAAAATAAAAAGCTTTGATTTTTATAATTTTGCGACTCTTTTCCATGCCAATGGTCATATTTTTGGCCATTGGCATGCCTACTGATTATAATACATACTTTACTTTGAGCTGTCATTCCTCCTTTTTGATTTTTGCAGAAATGTACTCGGTTAGTAACCAAATACATTTCTGCACCTCACATTGTTCTTGCACGGATGCCTGCCCACTTACTGAATCACAAATTCACCTCATTTGTTTGGTTTTCACCAGCAAATGAGGTAATTAGCAAAATTCAGTGGTGTCCGTGCAAGCGTAGTGCTAGTAGGCTTGTGCATACTCCCAGCCTTATTTACTGGATTGCTCAGCAGCCATATTCCATGCTGGAGCTGCTACACTATTCCTGCATGGAAAAAAAACAGATTATTGAATCCCAGGGATTGACTCAAGATGCCCATTCCTAACAAGCTGGCTACAGAGCTGTTAGGAAATTGCATATCCATACTAATTTGTGAGCTACAAAGGGGTATTGTATTTGGGTTAGAAGGCTATTAAGGGTGCTTTATTGGAACAGATTATGATAACAGAATTAAATTCTACTAACATTAATGTTCACACAATACTGAATTCAATTAAATCTGTGGTTATTGCCACTTGACTCCCAACTAGCTACTCTAAGCTTGTCGGCACATAAGGTATTTGTACTATATTGCTGCTTTACATGATACAGTTTTATGAACCATTCTTTCTCAATGTTTGCTATTGTACAGGGCACTGCTAACAAACACAGACATGCACAATTTATTGCAACACAGAAAAAAAAAACAGAAAACTAACTCAGCCCCCTGGCCAATAAAACAACTACAGTGTGAATCCTTTTGTGCATTTCCCAGCTCAGATAGACGTGGCAAATGCCTCCAACCACAAGATGAATAAACTTTGTCCTCACAAAGTAAAAACACAGTAGAAGAGCTACCTCAAACTATGTAAACAACAAGCTGGAAATATTTTGCTGAAGGCAAATTTAAGACAGTATTACAGCAGTAACAGGGAAAAAAAAATTTTTTTTACAAAAAACAAAAATCAGTGAAATGCACACATAAAAGTCGAAAACAGTAGTGATCACTCAAAATAACTTAGGTGAGATTTAGCAATCAAAGGTACATAACTTTGCTTGGATGGCACTGTATACAAGTAAGACACCTTTGGAATGCAGACTAGGACACCAAGCGTAGCTGAGCTCCAAGAAAATGAGCAGTAGACTATCAGCCAGATTCAGGAATGGAAAATCTCCATGCAGGAGCAGTGAAGCCACTCCTGCATGGAATATGGCCGCTGAGCGATCCAGGAACATGCCATATTTACATCCATGAGAGGGCCGACACTGTTCCTGCATGGAAACCCATGCAGGATGCTAATTACCTCATTTGCTGGTGAAAACCATGCAAATGAGGTAAAATAGTGATCCAGTAAGCAGGCAGGTAACCGTGCAGGAACAGTGTAAGTTGCAGAAATGTATTTGGCTACTAGCTGAATACATTCCTGCAAAAATGAAAACGGAGCCATGACAGCTCCAATAAAAGCATATACCCTAATCTGTAGGCATGCCAATGGCCATGTAAAAGTGTTTATTTTTTATAAAAATAAAAGTTTTTTTTTGCTGATCTCGGACATTTAAGCATAGGGCAGTGTTGCGCAAATGGAATTGTGGGGAAAATAAGAAAATTAATGTGAAAGGTCAATATTAAGTGAAACCTGCATTTTGTAATCATACTCAATGGCAAGCAGAATCCAAACAATGGCAGGGAACAGTAGTTGCTAAGGGGGAAAGCTCTTCTGTAGTGCAGTAAGTACAGATTAAGGCAGTGTTAATGGGGGTACTTATACTGAATCACAAATTTCTTCTAAGTGTCACACACCATCTAACCATGTAGGTGCTGTAACACCATTGTGTAGGCAGGAGGAGCAATTAACATGAAAAAAGGGTGTGTCATGCTTGCTGTAAGCACAATGGACCTCCATTGTCCGGGTTTGTGCTTAGCTAAGCAAGCTAAGCAAGCTAAGCAAGGGTGTGTGTCTGAGGCTGTATACTCTTATTCCATGAACTGAGGAGTGTGTTCGCAACCAGGAGAGGGCCATTTCTTGCTGTCTGCACTAGCTAAATGGGTCTGGGGCTTAAACAGGAAGGATATAGGAAAAAAAAAAGGAAATAGCAGAACAAGGGAAATGCAGTACAAATCAGCAATATGGGATTCTGCAACTCACAATGGGCCATCGAAAGCACTCAATAATACAGCTATCAGGTGGCTGCTTAGCTGAAAATGGGAGGAGATGTAAGTAAAAAATAATTAAAAAAGGCAACAGCAGAATAAAGGCAATCATGCACAAATTACCAGTAATGCCTCTAACACTCACAGTGGCCAAATCAAAGCCATGAGTAATATAGGTGGCAGCTGGAGTGTATTATAGTCAGCCAATCATACAGGCAGCATGTGCAGCACAGCAGTATAAAGTATGGAAACAGCTTACAATCTGCTTTTTTCCCACAAACTCTGCACCACTGGTGTATACATGCAGGGGAATTTTAACTGGAAAAATGTTAGAGGTTGTCATTGCTTTGATCCATCAGTATGTGCTAGAGGCTGATGGCAGGGAGGAGGATAATGCTGACAACTGCCACAGACCAAGGAGAAGAGTGTTCAGACCCAGGGTAACCTACCAGGGGCTACATGTTCTGGAGACAGTAGAGCACTACAGGGTGGACAGAGACATACTTCAGCAAATCACCGAGCTGTGTCAGCCTCAACTCAGAGGTAGAACAAACAGAGGGGAACCCATCCTAGTGGATACCAAGGTATGTGTAGCCTTAAGAATTCTAGCTACAGGTACTTTCCAAAGACCTACTGGGGACATCATGGGGATCTCACAGGCATCTGCATCCAAGGTACTCCACCAGTTCCTGGATGCCATGCTACCACATGCTGGTGAGCACATTTACTTCCCCAACACCTGTGAGGAGAGGATTAGCAACATGCGTCTCTTTCACCATGTAGCAGAATACCCGGAGGTGCTGGGTGCTATAGACTGCACGCACATCCACATAAACGCAGCAACCGGTGAACAGGGTAGGATCTACATAAACTGCACGGGATTCCCATCCATCAACTGCCAGGTTGTGTGCAATGCCCAGGACATTATCATGAATGTGTGTGCTAGCAGCCCTGGAAGCTATCATGACTCCCAAATCTGGCATTCCTCACAGCTGTACCAGGCACTTGCCAGTAGGGGCATCCCGTATGGCCATCTGGTGGGGAATGCTGGCTATGCACTGGAGCTGTGGATGATGACAGACATCAAAAATGCATACACATCCACACAAGAATGCCATAATGAGGCACATGCACAAACCAGGATCATTACAGAGCATGTGTTTGGGATACTCAAGTCAAAATTCTGCTGCCTTGACATATCTGGTGGAGCCTTGCAGTGCTCTCCAGCCACATGTGCATACATGTTCACAGTATGTGCCATGCTTCACAATATGATCCTGCAGAAACAGCTACAGCAGGAACAGCACAGGGAAGGGCCACACAGCCCGCCACCATTGCCAAGGCACCGACAGGCACAGAGGATCTTACAGGAGGAGGCCCCTGAGCCTGCGCCCATAGGAAGATGGAGGTGTGACCAGTATGCTCATCCTTGGCAAAGAGGCAATGCATAGCACACACACTGGCACTGTAGTGACCCCAGGGACTGACACCTCTCTCTGACTCGTACACACAGTAAAATGGATGGCACACACATCACATTACCTGTAACTTAACATGTATAGGCAGTGTACTGTGTGCATCCAACATAGGTGGCCCTCAAGCACTGTCCTCACAACTGCAGCAAGCACATAGTAAGTCAATGTTCTTAACAATAAATTAATGTATTAGTATGTTCTGCTAGCATATCTGTGGTAATGCTGAATGCATGCAAGGGAATGGGGTGACCTACTGGGATAGTAGCACACAACTGACAGCTACTTGGGACACCAGAAAACGTCTGGCCAAAACTGACCTCCATGCACTATGCAGTAGTACCCAAGGTGGCAAATCCCACTGCAGTATATGTGTGGGGATAACTATGTAGGGGGGTCATAGGTCACAGTCATGGTTGTCATGGTGGGCATCCCATAACCGCCCCTCACACTCTCACAGCAAGTCAGCTGTAGAAAACCACAGATAAATGCCTGGTAAATGTACACAAATGGTGGCAATGTTGAATTAACCCCCTACAGACTCACACAGTGATAGCACAGCAGGACCCACAGTTGCAGTAAGGCTATGAAGGGTAAGAAGTCTGAAACTCAAATGTATGCCAGTACAATCTGACCTGGGCTCTTTACTGATATGTCTCCAGTCCTCAAGACAGGCCACAATAGTATGGTAAACAAAATCAAAATGTAAAACAAATATCAGCACAGTCTGTAAAAATGTGTACAGTTGACAGGTGTGCCCCCATATATCCACATAAATGCAGTAGCATGTTTGCATGGAAATAGCAGCATAGCACACATTGGCAGGGCTGTACCAATACACCTGAAAACATGTTGCTTGTCCACAATATGCAGGGGTCAATGAGCTATTTGTATGTGTGGTTAATACTATCTGGATCTGGCCAGCACATTCTCCTGGCAGTCGTCTTGTACTGCCCTAGGTACAGTGCTGCCTTTGACAAGGCCATGTGCAAATAACTGTAGTGTCAACTGTTATGTATGTCAGTGAGACCCACTGCTCTGCCACTGACATACCTGGAAGTCACTGACCTGTGGAATATACTACACATATTAGTGATATCTTGAAGGATGTGTAGCAGAGGTGCCAAGGCTTTTGTGAATATAAGTGATTTGTGGTATTGTTGCCAGTGGTCATTTTCAATATTCCTTTTTCTTATGTTTGCTTTTACAAATAATGGACATGCCTGCACAGTTGAATGCACCCTGTACCCACACCCATAACTCCCATCCTCTGACAGCAAGATGTCTGGACAAGGGCAGAAATAAAAGTGGAACAAAGGCACAATGATAGACTTGTATTGTAAATATCGCCCTTACATACTGAGAAAGTTGGTAGGGTGAGGAGTTTGCAGTAGCGGGAATTGTCTGAAGGTTATTTATTTGGAAACTGGAATGTCTGTATTATTTTGTAACATCACACTTCAATTATATGTAACTAACTTGCCATAAAAACACAAGTTCGTGTAGAAAGGATGAAACCTCTAGCAAGTCACCTGGACAACCTTCCAAAAATGTACAGGTCAGAGGTATGCACACACAAGGATATGACATCTCAGGTTAGAAAGATACCACACAAGCAGGAGATCCCCAGCCAGTATATCAGCAGTTGCTGGACTGTTTACACAGCTGTGTGTCATTACTACACTGGCTGTAGCCGCACATCACAAATGGCCTTGTTGGGCAAGAATTTACATAGCTGCCCTCATAAAATAGGTCTATGGATCATACCACTAGTATTCCTCTGGTAAAGAACTGTGATGACCTGAGGATCTCTGGCACTCGGTAATGACACAATACATTGCAGTTTCAGACTACAGATATGTCAGAAAATGTCTGCTAAAAAAAACAAGTACTCTGAGGGTATGGTTGTAGCACACAAAATCCTGGACTGGAGTACCCCTGTCTCTGGAATAGAGTCCCACTCTAAGTATAGAAAGGTCACACTGGGCATGCTTCTACACTTAGAAAATCTCAGGAAATGTTGGAACCCACATCAGAATATATGACTGTATTGTGTATATATGTCCATGCATACAGACAGCTATGTACACCTCAACTGTCCTCACACACACACACACACACACACACACACACACACACACACACACACACACACACACACACGAGACAGGATTACCCTTAGCTAGCTGTAGGTGGCCCATATGTGATATATAACAGATAACAACATATGTCAAGCATTCACACATAGATGTGGGGAACTGAGAGACAGACAGTGATACAGAGAGAGACACACAGGGGGATACAGACAGAGTGAGTCACACACACGGATATCCTGAATGACATACAGTGATGTCCTGCTGTGGACAGTGGCATACCAGTTGTAAACAGTTGCATGTGCCAGTATAAAAAGTGAGCCCCATTGTGCAACAGTACTGAGAGTGAGTTTATAATATCACATCACCTGATTCTGTGTGTGTGTGTGTGTGTGTGTGTGTGTGTGTGTGTGTGTGTGTGTGTGTGTGTGTGTGTGTGTGTGTGTGTGTGTGTGTGTGTGTGTGTGTGTGTGTGTGTGTGTGTGTCTCCATAGGTCCAAGTATTAGGAGACTCTTCCCACTCAGTACACCTCACATTGCCCTACTTTAGAAGATCTGCTGCTTTCATTCACCTTAAAAGTACCATCGGATATCGATCACCCCTATAAACTCTGTAGTATATGCAATAACTGTGTAACAATACAGTACAAATAACTAGATAGGTAGGAGTTTTAATCCCAATAGTACAATTGTGTGTGTGTGTGTGTGTGTGTGTGTGTGTGTGTGTGTGTGTGTGTGTGTGTGTGTGTGTGTGTGAGTGTGTGTGTGTGTGTTTGTGTGTGCATATGTGTGATAGTTGTGTATGTGAAAGTGACGGTGTGTGTGTGTTTGTAGGTGAAACAGTTTTAGGCCATTCCCACCCACAACACTTCCCAGTGCCCCACTTTATCAGTCCTGGTGATGTCATTCCCCTAATCAGCACCTTTGGCCAGCTGTCAGCCCAGTAAGCTATGTAGCATGTGTAATAACCATGTAACACAATAGTACAAATCACTAGCTAAACAGGGGTTCTAATCGCAGATCTGGCAAATTAGTGTGTGTGCATGATTGTAAGAAGAAGTATTTGGTAAGTCTCCCACCTCCTGCCCTACTTTATTGCAACTGCTGTTATTCCCCTTTTCAGCATCTTTGGCCAGTTCTCATCCCAATAAGCTCCATAGCATGTGCAATAACTGTGTAACACTATAATACAAATAACTAGATAGACAGGGGCTCTACTCTCAAATCTGGCAAATGTGTGTGTGGGTGTTAAACTGTGTATGTTTGTAGGGAGAAGTGTTTTGATGATTCCCACCCACTGGCATACTTTATCAGTCCTGCTGATGTCATTCCTCTTATCAATACCTTTAGCCAGCTGTCAATCCACTAATCTGTAGCATGCGGGATAACTGCATAACACTATAGTACAAATAACTAGATAGGCAGGAGTTCTCACATGTGTGTGTGTGTGTGTGTGTGTGTGTGTGTGTGTGTGTGTGTGTGTGTGTGTGTGTGTGTGTGTGTGTGTGTGTGTGTGTGTGTGTGTGTGTGTGTGTGTGTGTGTGTGTGTGCGTGTGTAGGAAGAAGCATTTTGATAAGTTATCCACCCACTGGCCTACTTTATCAATCATGCTGATATCAGTCCCCTTATAGGATCATAGGTGTGTACTAGGCTAATGGCCCTGGAGCCATTACAAGCCTAGCCCATAGAAGTTCTCTGCCATTGTGCCACTCAACGTTAGTTCCCAGTGCCCACATCTAATAGAGCCACTGGAGTGATCCCTGGGGTGAACATTCTATTACCCATCCACTCATCAAGATCTCTCTGGAACAGTATCATCTAGGTGTTTTGCTTGACATGTATGAGAAGTCTATTCCAGGCCATGTGCAGTCTCTGGGTGAGTGACCTGTCTCTCCAGCATGTTGTGTTGATTGTAGTAATGAGGTTGAGGTCCCTGCAATGTGTGGTGTAGAGAGATTGGGATGTCTTTAGATATAACATTTGTAAAATAGCTGGGTCAAACATGGGTTTGCAAGTTAAGCAGAGATCGCCTCTAATTAGGTGATATGAGACAGAGAATAGCTGGAGTCGTTTGAGTCTGTCTGTGTAGGACATGTGTTTATTACCTAGGATCCTCATTGTGAGGTACTTCTGTGGCCTCTACAACTGTTGCAGGTGTCTAGTGAGGTACATGCCAAATTGGCCATTATACTTGATGATTGGTGTAATGAGGGAAGAGTACACCAAGACAATGACCTCTTTCTTCCTGGATGCAAAACTCTTGGTAATGAGATGTACCACCTAGAAGAATTTCCTAACCACAGTGTCAATGCGATGGTTAAAGGAGAGGTTGCTATCAACCTGTGTTTCCAGATCTCTTATAATGCCTACAGTGTTCAGTGGGATCCCATCAATGTGGTACTTAGTGGGAAATGAGATGCATTTTGTGGTGTTGAGCTTCAGGCCATGTTTTCCACACCAGTCAGCGATTTAAGTGAGGCCTCTCTGTAGGATGTCTGCATCACTTGTGGAGCTAATGATGGCTCCCAGCTTGCAGTTGTCTATGAACTTGGTCAGCCAGAGTTCATTTGTGTTGGCCTGGACTTTGGAGAAATAGATGCTGAACAGGAGAGTACCCAGTACTGATCCCTGTGGGACTCCACTTGTGACTGGCTGGCAGTCTGACTTGGAGCTTGCTACTTTCACACTGTGTGTTCTATCTGTGAGGCAATTTGCAAACCCTCCTAGTTCTATAGGGGTTGATGCCTAGTTTTGTGGGGTCTTCCATAATTCTTGACTGAAAAATTGTATCAAGAACCTTGGTCAGATTGATGTAGGCTGTATGCAGTGCCTTACTGTCATACACAACCCTGGTGACTGACTCAAAGAAGTCAACCAGGTTGAGCAGGCATGACCCCCCCTTTCACAGAGCCAAACTGTAGGGGGGGGGTCCATAGTTAGGAGATTACCTATATGTTTGTTGATCAGGTCCCTGATGCACTCCATAACTTTACATATCAGACTCATTAGGCTACTGGACTGATAATTCCAAGGGTCTCTAGTTGCCACATCTTTATGGAGAGGGATGACTAGCAGTGTGTCATTTGGGAGGGACAAACCCAGAGGTGAGGCTGTGACTGAACAGGGCATACAGATGTGTTGCCAGGTATCTTTGTAGTTCATGTAGAACACAGCCAAGGATAATATGGGGTACCATGGAAGCTGTATTCATGCCTGTGGACAATGCAGGTGTAACCTGAGTGGCAGTAATCCTGGGTGCCTGGCATTCTTCTGGCATTCTTATTGTTCCCCTGGGGGAGGGGTAAATCTGGCACTGAATGTGTTGGCAAGAATGTTGGCAATATCTGTTCACTCAGTATAGGAGGTAGCATTGTGCAGTAACTCAGAGCGCTTCTGGGTATTGATGTGGAGGTTCTTGATATAACTATCAAAGGATTTGTGATTGTTGACAGTGTCTGCTGCAGTTTTGCCATAATAGGTGGCTTTAGATGATTTCATGAGGGATCTCAAGTTGTTGAGGCAAAAAGGGAGTTTTACCACTCTTGCGACTCCACCTTTTTCTGCAACAGTTTCTTCCTTCTGTTGTACAGGTTATTAATTGCAGGGGACCACCAGATTGGTCTCCAGTGTTTGGAGGAGAGGGTCATGGTTCTGTTGGGTATGGCTAGTTTCATGCAATGATGTACATGCTTGTACAGTGCATTTGTGTATGATTCGGCAGTCATGCAGGTTTTTTCCATTTGCATGGGTGCTGTGAAGTTAGCCACCTCTGTTCTTATGAGTCCAAAGTCAGCATTGGAGAAGTTCTTCAAGGTAATAACCTTTGCGGGATGTGTGGGTGAGTTGTGGATTTCCATGGTGATTACTCTATGTTGGATCTTACCAGGTAGCGATTGACTACTGTTGTCAAGCAATGGTCCCATATGTTGGTAATCAACACAGGTCAAGGATGTTGCTTCCTATATTGGGTGTCAAAATGAGCTGGTCCAAGGCATTGGAACTGATGAATTCCAGGAAGCATTGGGACAATGTATTGGTGCTTAAGTATCTTACCCAGCTGATAGAGGAGTAGTTCAACTCTCTTTGTATGAGAGTGTTGGGATGGACCTTGATAGTTTCCAGGGTGTTGAACTAGTTAGACCAGTTTACAGGCCTTGCTGTATCCTGGGCTGTGTTGCAGTTCCTGTGTTGTCCATTGCCTTACTTGGATAGAAGGAAGTTTCTTAGCTCACCAGTGGGAGTGGGGAGCCTTGAATAGCCTACCTGTCCTTGAGGGAAGTGACCTCAGCACAAGAAGCTGTAGTAATTGGTCATTTTGGACCATTTCTAGCTCTTTTGAAGTTCCCTGGTTAAAATCTGCCTCTGGCATTTTTTTGAAGCCATATTGCTCAGACACAGCTCCACGTGGTCCTGTTGACTCTTCCTGGCTACAGAGAACTGAAAAAAGTGACTGCTTTCCTGATTAAGTATCCTGCTGTTTTTTATATTTGTTTTACCTTCTACTGCTTACCTAGAGCTAGCTTTAACTGTTTTCATAGTTATTTACTGCATTTTTTATTATCTGCACTAAAAAGTACATTTTAGTCGAAATTAGTCTAATTCAAGTCGAAAAGTGTTTGTTTGCTGTTTAATTTAATTGTTCGGCTGCCCACTAAAGTGTGCTAGCCTGTACTACTGACTTATTGCCTTTTCTGCATTTAGCGGAGTTGCCACTAGAGCACCATCGGGCAGCGCCGGTTAAACAAGGTTAAACTATTTCTGGCTCCGTAAAGTCTGCTCTTCATTTTTTCCCTTAGAACTGCTCTACTTGTAATCTAAACAGTCTATTCTCTATCTGTAAAGCTCTGCACTTGTTCCTAAAGCATTTTTTAGTCAGGTAAAGCACTTCTATATTATACAAAGTACTTCACTAGCTTAAAACCCCCTTGAGTACCCACTCCCTATAGGTCCTTTCTGACTCAGTTACACAGTAAACTTTTTCATTTCTTCTAGCATGTCAAAGGGTCAGTTGCTAGCGTCCTCTCCTGCTCAGCTGGTGAATCTGGGAATATTGAGGCAATGTTACAATTGCCTCATGTACACAGACAACCCTCTCCTCCTCCCACAAAACACAAATACATGCGAGAGATGCAACTATATAGCCAAACTGGAGGCTGAGCTCTCTCAACTCAGGACTGGCAAAACCAGACAGGAGGAGAAGGTAACCACACACACCATAAACCCAGTCTCACATAGAACTGTCACAACTACAAATCAAACACATAAACACACAAATACATACTCTGAGGCACTGATCAAAAATCTACCAAAACAGCAGAGGCCTCCAAAGCAGACACCCAAACAACTGCCACCTCATGACATAACACAAGCAACACATAGATCACAAAGTCAGTGTGCAAATCAGTCACAGCCCTTAAGGCCAAACACAATGCCAGACACACTTGTCATAGGTGACTCCGTAGTCAGACACACTGACGTCCCACTCACCAGACTGAACAAGGAGAGGGTCACAGTAAGCTGCCTGTCGGGTGCTAGAATCCGCTACATAACACAAGCACTCAGGTCACTCCACAGCAAGTACAAGTATGACTCAGTTATTGTATATGCCGGTGTGAATGACCTGAGACTTACCTCCCTGGACTACATAAAAAGAGACATAAAGGAGCTCTCAGATTATGTAGCCCAGGCTGGTATGACCCTGACCCTGAGCAGTATCCTACCTTCACCAAGAATGATGCCACAATACAGAGACAAAATGATCAGTTTTAATAATTGGCTTAATTTCTGGTGTCATTCTAAGGATCAATGTCTGTCTGCCTGGAATGACATGCTTGACAAGCCACGCTGCTTTGCAAGGGACGGCTTGCACCTGTCACCCTGGGTTTCGGATATTGGCAAAGGCTCTTGCCACCCCATAGTGCCTTTTTAGACAAGGCTCAAATTCTAAACCCACCGCCCTAGAAAACAATAATGGAAAAACTAAGGGTAATGCTGCTCAATGCCAGAAGTCTAAATCTCAAGATGCACGCCTCGAAGCCCTCCTCAGTATGGAGAACATCGATGTCTGTGCTGTGACTGAAACCTGGTTCAAGGCTCCTGAGAGCACCCGGCACTATCAGGTTTTACCTCATATCATGCGTTCGGCCCCAAAACCGGACCGTACCACAAAAGGAGGAGGTGTATCCATATTCATCAAGGATACCCACACCTCCAGGCTGGTGGCAACTCACGAAGCATCAGAGACCATTCAGGTGCAATTAACCATAGGCAAAACTGCTCTACAGTTTGTAGCATGTTACAGGCCACCCTCTCAAACTCAGGAACCCCACACAGCCTTCCTGAAGACACCGGAGAGTATAAATGTCTCTCCAAACACCATCATATTGGGTGACTTCAACTACCCAAACATAGACTGGGAACATTACTCAAGCCCCAATACCCTAGCCCAAAGGTTCCTGGAGTTCATAAACTCAAATGCTATGGAACAACTTGTCATCATTCCCACAAGAGGTGAAAATATACTAGACCTGATCATCACAAACATGGGGACAAAATGCTCCACACCGGAAGTATATCCCTCATTGGTGAGATCAGACCATAAACTAATCTCACTGGAGATCCAAATCCCGCCCCCACGCCCAACAAAAAAGACCACAGTGAAGAACTTCTCAAAAGCCAACTTCACACTTCTTAAGACTGGTGTGGTATCCTTCAAGGCCCCTGAGCCACTGGAAACCACAACCCACGCTGCTGAATCCCTTACAAATGCTTTCTACGAGCACCTCCAGGATTGCATGGATCAAGCAATCCCAAATAAAATCAAGACGCTTTCCACCAAAGGCAAGCGCCCGATCTGGTGGACCCCAGCCATAAACAAACTTTACAACAAGAGGAGAAAGCTACTACAAGATAGAGCAAAATCCCTAAAAGGGAAGACATCTCTGATCAATACTAGTAAAAAACTACGATCACTCATAAAATCATCCAAGGCCAACTTTGAGAGAAAAATCGCCAAGGACTCAAAAGGCAATCATAAGGCCTTCTTTAGCTATGTTAGAAATCTGGGTGGAAACTCCCAGATATGCTCAGAATTAGTCCAAAATGATACAAAAATCACTGAACCCACAGACATTGCAAACATACTGGCAGACAGGTTCAGTGAAAATCCCCCCCCCCAAAAGGTGAAATATCTATCCCAGCAGAGTGTAGCCTCCCAATCATCTCAAATGCCCAGGTGAGAGCTGCACTCTCTAAAGCTAAAAACACAGCATCAATGGGACCGGATGGTGTCCCTGGCTGTGTGCTACACGAACTCAATGAGGAACTAAACCCACATATAAGGCTGCTGTTTAATCTTAGCCTTACCACAGGATACGTACCCAAAGAGTGGCGTACGGCAACTGTGGTCCCAGTCCACAAAGGCGGTGCTTCTACGGACCCTAGTAATTACCACCCCATAAGCTTAACAAGCCTGGTCTGCAAAGCTATGGAGAGGATCATAATGGAACTCATAAATAAAGACATAGGGGACCTACAGACATTGGATCCTACCCAATTCAGCTTTGTCAAGGGCAGATCATGCCTCTTGAACTTGGTCGACTTTTTTGAAACAGTCACCAAGGCCATTGATGAGGGTAAGGCAGTTCACACAGCCTACCTTGACCTTGCAAAAGCTTTCACACAATACCCCACTCGGGTATCATAGAAAAGCTCACCAGCTTAAATGTAAACCCATATGTCACAAGATGGGTTGCAAACTGGCTCAAGGACAGAACCCACAGGGTTAGAGTTGCTGGTGCCATGTCAGACTCTAAGCCGGTCACAAGCGGTGTCCCACAGGGCTCAGTCCTGGGCCCCCTCTTGTTCGGCATCTACTTTTCAGAAGTGCAGACAAACATAGGAGGATTGTGGCTGACAAAGTTTGCAGATGACTGCAAACTGGGAGCCATAGTTGAAAATCCATCAGACACAGATATCCTTCAGAGAGGTCTCATAGAAATGGATAACTGGTGCCAGAGCCATGGCCTTAAGCTAAACACCAAAAAATGTATAGTCATACACTTTGGTAAAAACAAGGTAACCCCAAGTTACCACATAGGTGGCAATCCATTAAGCACAGAAGAGGTTATCAGGGACCTGGGGACCCAAGTTGACAGTAACCTTTCTTTTGACACTCACATTGCCAAAGTGGTTAGGAGGACCTTCTACATTGCCCACCTGATTATGAAAGGATTCACATCCAGATCAAGGGAGGTCATTGTTCCCCTGTACTCTTCACTTATCAGACCAATGATTGAGTACAATGCCCCATAATGAATGTATCTTACCCGACACCTGCAGCAATTGGAAAGACCCCAAAGTTCCTCACCAAAAGGATAAAGGGGCTCAAAATATGCCATATGCTGCCCGACTGAAGAAACTCCAGCTCTATTCAGTCACATACCATCTGCTCAGAGGTGACCTGTGCCTGACATACAAGGCCATGTCCAACCCGGAATTAATGGACATGCTCCACCTCAAAAAATCCAAATCCACCAGAGCCACAAGAGCAAGAGACTTAAACCTCAACACAGATATAAATAGGACGTGCTGGAGGGACAGATTCATCACCCAGAGACTCCCTATGCTGTGGAACAGAATCCCGGTCCATGTGAGACAGAGCACCTTGCTAGCTCTGTTCAAGAGGAATCTTGACCAGTGGATGGGAGATCGTAGGTTTACCCCGGGGATCATCTCTGTATCACTGCTGGACAGAGGCACGCAAACTAATGGGTATAGTATTCTTCAACCTAAGGGGTGGTGAAAGCCATACAACTCTGGCTAGGCTTATAAATGCCCTAGGGCAGATAGCCTAGTATGAACCTATGAACCTATGAACCTAAGGAATGTGGATTGAGAGTCTAGGGACATGGATTTGGACCTATAGCAGGCTATGACCTGGATTGCACTATTACTCAATGCCAGTTGTACCTGAAGTATCTCAGATGCATTATGCTGGGATACTACTCTGGATGTATGCACACCCATTATTAATATGGACACACCACCGCCTTTGTAGCTGTAGTCCATGTTTTGGGGCTGACAGGTGTGGAATGAGTTATCAGCTGGTAGTGCAGGGGTGCTGTCTGCTATTGTAAACCAGCTCTCTGTTACATCACAAATGTCAATGTTCTCCTTTTTGAGGAGTGCTTCGATTGGCTGCATCTTGAGATGTAGATGTCTAGTGTTGAGCAGCATGACCCTCATATTGCATATATGTATAGCTATTATGGTGATAATTTGATGTGGAACACTGCCTAAAAAGGCACTATGGTGTGGCAACACACTTAGCCAATACCTGGAAACCCAGAGATGACAGATGCAGGCCATCTCTGGCAAGCCATTGCAGTCTGTCAATCATGTCATCCCAAGCAGACAGATACTGAAGCCCATGAGAGTGACACCAGTCACATAAGCCAATTGTTGAAGTCAGGCATTTGTTGTTTGAACTGCAGTAGCATTCTGGGTGACAGTAGTATACTGCTCAGGACTACTGTCATACCTGCCTGGCCCACATAATCTGAGAGCTCCACCATGTCTCTTTTCATATAGTCCATGGAGGTGTGCCTCAGGTCATTCACATACACATGGACAATGAAAGAGTGATACTTGTAGTTGTTGTGAAGTGACCTGACTGGGTGTGCTATGTGTTGGATTCTGGCATCTGATAGACAGCTGACTGTTACCTCCTCCATGTTCAGTCTAGTGAGTGGGACATCTGTGTGCCTCACTATTGAGTTATCTATGATTGCTGTATCAGGCAAGATGGTTAGCCTTTGGAGCTTAGGTTGAGGGGCACACTGTGTAGGTGGGATATGTGTCCTGTGGTTTGTGCTGTGTTGTGGTGGTCCTGTAGGTGTCTGTCTTGGTGGTCTCCACTGTTTGGGTAAATGTCTATAGAGTGCCTCTGGGAAGGTGGGTGTGCAGTTATTGTTTGTATGTCAGAGCTGTGATGGGGGGGTGTTCTGGAGGGATATGTGTTCCATGGGGTGTGTTGCAGATGTTGACCCTTCTCCTCTTGACCAGCTAGTCCAGTCTTTGCTGGAAAGTGCATATCTTCCAATTCGGTGATGTGGGGGTATCTCTCACAAGTCTGAGTGTTGGGAGTTTAGAGGAGATGGTTGTCTGTGTACATGAGGCAGTTGCAACAGTGCCTTAGAATGCATCTGATAACTGCATAACACTGTAGTAAAAATAACTAAATAGGTAGGGGGTCTAATATCACTACTGGCAGCTGTTTGTGGGTGTGTGTTTGTGTGAGAATCATATACTGTGTGGGTTACACCATTTTGAGTTGTGTACCATCTCACTACTGGCAACTGTGTGTGGATAAGTGTTTGTGTGAAAATCATATACTGTGTGGGTTATACCATTTTGAGTTGTCTGCCACTTGTAAACTTCCCATCACCCTACTTTACTAGGCCTGCTGATGTCATTCACCTTAGAAGTACCTTGGGACTAGGTGAAACCATGTAAGTTCTGTGGCATGTCTGATAATTGCATAACACTGTAGTAGAAATAACTAGATAGGTAGGCATTCTAATCTCACTATTGGCAACTGTTTGCGAGAGAATCATATACTGTGTGGGTTATACCATTTTGAGTTTTATACCACCCTGTAAACTTCCCATCACCCTACTTTACTAGTCCTGCTGATATCATTCACCTTAGAAGTACCTTGGGACCAGTTGAAATCATGTAAGCTATGTGGCACATCTGATAACTGAATAATACTATAATAGAAATAACTAGATAGGTAGGGGTTCTAGTCTCACTACTGGCAACTGTGTGTGTCTTTGGGTGAAGATCATATCCTGTTTGGCTGATACCATTTTGATTTGTGTACCATCCACACCTGTTTACCACCTCCCAATTGCATTTCTTTATATAGTGTAGCAATGGCATCTGCCTGCCATGCAGCATGTTAAACCATTGTGCATGCCATACCAGTCCTCTGTACAGATGTCTATGGAATATCCAGATGTTTGCAACCTATATGTGGTCTGTGTCCCTTAACAATGCCTATGTATGTGATACTGTTGCCAAATCGGCCACAGGGAGTGTAGTGACACACATGCCAGCAAAAGGCATCATACCTTACTAAAACATCATGTTGATACAACATCTGCTACACTATCACTTGTCCAAGTTTGTAGGAGCAATACATCACCCCACATCCTATTTCTGGTGGGTTATCTCACCATGTAATCCAATCACCAGCATGTGGACAGAAAAAACTCCACAGAATGGCACAAACAAATGTATTCCAAGTTGAGTGCTTTCTTCCCTACTTGAGGGATTTCTTCAGAACAATACATTAAAAGACACACATCCAGCCACTTATAAACCCACCCCAAGTAAACAATTACACTCTAATTAAAACAAATTTTCACAATAAATTCCTATTTCAAAAGGAAAATGAGATAAATGTTATCTAAAACTCGTATCATACCAACTTTTAAAGCAGTAAAAACATGATCATAGGTTAAATGCTTTCATAAAAACAGTACCATAATCCTGAGAAAGAAAAAAGGAACAAGTTCCACCTATTATCCTAAAATGTTATACAATCTTAAAATACTAGAGATGTTAATCATCTCATTTACACCTGGATACTGAGATGCATTTAAAAACAATTGCTACCTCAGTTCCAGTATATCTAAATGTATGTCCAATATTCTACCCTGTTCATCTTTTAATAGTTGTTGAATCACCAAATATTTAAACTGATGCCCATGACACTCCTGCAAATGTCTATAAAGGGCACTAGTGCTCCTTTTATTTTTCATATCCCCCAAATGCTCTCCAATTGTAACCTTGAATTTCCTACAAGTTTTACCTGTATAGAATATAGGGCAATCCTGGCACTTTGCCAAATAAATCACGTTGCTACTGTTGCAGTTAAAATGTCCCTTGATGTGAATCACCTTTCTATTTACATTAAAATTTCTCCCTGTTTCAAGAATGTATGAACAATGTACACATGCATTACATTTGTAATTCTCAACTCTCCTGTTGCATGTGTCACACTCAGTTCTTCTTTCTAAAATGTTCTTCAAAGACCTGTCTTTTCTAAGTACAAATCTAGGAACTTTTCCCACTTTTTGTGCAATGTTTGCATCAAACTGCAAGATTTCCCAGTTGCTTTTAACAATGTCAAGGACTGCATCTACCACACCATTGTATGTAATTATCAAATTCGTACTAATGTTAGCTTTGTCGTCCAATCCACCCAAGTCCTGTCCACATGCTGTTGATCGGATTACTTGGTTTGAGAATTGTGCTTGTGGGTTATCTCACCATCCATGAAGGCATTCAGAACATTACATGTTGTAAGAGTTAGAGTGTTATGTCCCATGCATATAATCTATGTGGGGCATGTCATGCGTATGTAGTAGTACAGTACATCAAGGTAGAAATGTAGGTTTACTAATCTCTCTGTTGCCATCTGTGTTTATGTTACTGTGTGCACATCCCCTGTGTCAGTCCTTACTGTGTGTATGCAAAGGATATACCATTTTGTCTTCCTGTTCCACCCTGTGAACTCAAGAATGCATACCACAAACCTGTCATGTATTATGCATGCCTTCATCAACTGCATCAGAGTTGAGTGTATGGGAAAGAAATGGCAGGGCCAACAGGTGTTGCCAGGTGAATCTTTTGCAGTTAATGTAATGACTATGCTTGTGAAGGACCTGCTGACAGTATTTAAGTAACCTGTTCTGGATGTATGAGCCTGTGGTACTACACAACATTGAGGTGACATGTCTGAAGGCTACCTGTCTGTGACAAGGTGTAAGTATGCAAGGTTACACTGTCTGACAACAGTGTCCCTCACACACTGTTGCATGCATACACACCTGGTCCATGTACATATAAAGCTGTACCTTGCCTATGACACAGTCGGTGTATTCCCACTCAGCCATACTCCCTCTTGGGAATGTCTGCAGGGCCACAGCCTGCAGACACACAGACACCTGGAACACAAACAGAATACAGCATGCCAGAATACATTCAGTCAGTGGTACTAACAGCAATAATGCATCCTGGCTAATAAGGTATATACACCTGTATGTGTACCCATAACAAATGCAAGCAGACAGCCCCATACACAGCATTATATAGCTACACTGTACTATATTCACCCTGTGCATCAGACCCATATTAGCATGTTCCTGCATCGATGGTATGGATAACAGGGATGTGGCACAGGTATCATCATATGCACAGGGTGCGGTGTGCGTTTGCCAGTGGCCTATGTTGGGCCATATGGTTGACATCATGTGAGTGTGTTTGGAGGGATATCCACTAGATGGGTGGTACAGAGGTGCTGTGTGAGTGTATGGAGGTATCCTGCCTGTGACACAGATGTGGGTATGTATGTATGCACACAGTCACACCATGTGGCTGCCCTAGACAGGGGTATGTTAGACAGCTGTGGACCGTACATGGCAGGGTGTCCAGCTCATCATCTCTGACCACTTACATGGGAACTGGTTCTGCAAGAGGTATCACTAGCACCACCAGGCCCATGAAGTATTGCTTCATGATGGTGACTGCTGTCTGCTGGATCTGTACCCTTAATGGGACCATCCAGGACCACATGCCCATGGCCTGCTCTTGCATGATGTGGACAGCAACCCCCCCTTTGGTAGTGCTGGTGATACTGCCACTACAGGAGTGTGAACGTGCATGGCCCCATAGACTCTAAGCTGTTGTTGGTGCTGACCTACATCCACATGGCCAATGCCCATCTCCCACCACATGCACTAGCACAGTTATGCCATGGTTGAGGATTGCCAAGGTCTCACCCCACTCTCTATTCATGACCTCAGTATTTTGATATGTGGCCTCAACATAGTCACGTAAATCAGGAAGAGTTGCATCCACCACCCAGAGTATTTGTCTGGTGTGATATTCACTATGTGCCTGTGCATCCATCACAGCCCAAAACATGTATCTGGTGACACCTGCTGTGGCACTTGTGATAGCGGCTTGATGAGCAGCAGTCCTTCTGTGACCACTCTGTCCATCCGGCTGTGTGGGACCTCACCTGCACTCTGGCTGTGGCCAGTTTCTACACTCACACCTGCCATAGTCACTACACTGGCCTGTTCCATGCCACAACCTGCCAATTTTCTCTCATTTGTGGCCACTGGTGACGGGGTATGTGCGAGCACTGTCACTGTGTGTGGGGATAGTGTGGACAAGAGTGGGATGCCAACCAATGGCACAGATTCAGCTTCTGACAACCCCACCTGTACCTCACCATTCCTATCAGCATTGTCAGTCTGCAGAGACACAGGCATCAGTTTCCAAGTGGGAGGGATCACAAACCCCATTGCCACCTGTGAGGGGAAGACAAGATATATATATATATATATATATATATATATATATATATATATATATATATATATATATATACATTAATACCTGCACTCTGAGGTTGGCTGGTACACACACACACACACACACACACACACACACACACACACACACACACACACACACACACACACACACACACACGCACACACACGCACACACACACACACACACACACACACACACACACACACACACACACACACTTACAGGTGAGGTGGCACAAATCTGTTACACAGATATCACATTACCAAAATGGTGACATGCATGACACATGGCCCTCAACATCATGCATTGCAGCCAGTTTTACTACATGTAACTAACAATATAGAGCTCTGGGATGCATGTGTAGTGTTAGTAGGTGATCGCCCTTCCCCAGCACAGACTGCACCCATGTACGCTTCATTGCTGTTCACCTGTATAGCACAGTGGCAAGTACTACAGAACACACCTTGCAACTGTACAGATCCGCGCAGGATGTGTAGATGTCTGTCTCATATGTTTGCTCTGTTTCTATGATGCATAACTGGGATGACCCGAGGAGTGATGTCACTGATTAATGACATACATTTGTGTTTCACACCTCCAAACCAGCAGTAAATGTATGGTCACACAATTCCTTTTACACCACCAACATTCTAAGCTTACAGTGGATATAAGTGTACACAACCCTGTTGACATGCCATGTTCTTGTAATATATGAGATGACAATACAATAATGCATTCAAATATGTTACCCACCTTTCATGTGACATATGACCTGTGCAATCCAATCGATAAACAACAAATGTGTTAAGTGTAAAATATAATGAGTGCAATATGTACAATGTGGTGGTTGCATAAGTGTGCACACCCTTAAAATGATACTTTGTTGAAGAACCTTGTAAGTGACTTACAGCATTCACTCTTCTTGAGAAGTTGTCTACCAGCATGGCGCATCTTGACTTGACATTATTTGGCCACTCTTCCATGCAAAGGTTACCCATCTCTGTTAAATTGCAAGGGCAGCTCATGTGCACAGCCCTCGGCAGATCACACTGGGGTTTATCTATCTGGTGTAGGTCTAGGTGCTGGCTGAGCCAATCCATAACCATGAGTGTGTTCAGGTGAAGCCTTTCTTAGGTAGCTTTGGATGTATACTTCAGGTCTTTGTCATGTTGAAGGCTGACACCCCTTCCCATCCTCAGTGTTCTTGCAGATGCCTGATGGATTTGGGCCAGACATGGGTGTTATTTGGAACTGTTCAGAATTCCCACCACCATGACTACAGGCCCAGTTCTGGCTTTGGAACAGCATCCCTACAGTAGGCCACTGCCACCAGTATGATTCACCATGGGGATGTTGGTATTCAGGTTATGAGGGGTGTTGCTTGTGCACCACATGTACCTTTTGGTATTGTGGCTGTAAGGTTGATTCATAGTCTCATTACACCATAACAGATTTTCACACATGCCTTTGGGAGACTTGATGTGCTGTATTGCAAATTGTATCCACCCCTAGATGTTTTTGGTGTGGGGAAATACTTCCATCTTCTGACCTACCCCATAGGCCAGAAGTATGCAGACTATGGGAGAGTGCTCTCACATGTAATACACAACACCAGTACTTGCAAGAGATTCCTGCAACTCCCTCACTGTTGCTGTATGTCTCCTGGCAGCCTCCCTTACCAGGTTTTGACATGTCTTGTCATCATTTTTGGCGGTACATCAGGTTCTTTTCAACAGCACTGTTGTCTCATAGTCAATCCACCTTTTGACAACTGTCTCCACTGTGTTCCATGGTGTATGCAATGCTGTGGTAATGTTGTTGTACCCTACTCTTGACTGATACCTTTCAAATATGAGATCCCTTTGCTGCTTTGTAAACTGTCTGCAAGCCATGACTGTTGCTGTTGCAGGCAACTGAACAAATGTCATGAATATCCTACTTGGACAGCAGACTGTTATTTGGTGTTAGTCAGCGTGCCTTTACTTGATGGTAGGTGTGTACCCAAGCAGACTGAATGCTGTCAGTAAGTCACAAGCTGCTGCAATAAAATATTATTTTAGGTGTGGGCACACATATGCATCCAGCTTATTGTAAGGTTTGTCTACTCCATATTTGTCACCCAACAGACTGATTGTTTTTTATAACTGAATTGTTCATGTCATAGGTCACATTATAGGTTGGAAAAGGCATGGACTAACATATTGTGGTCTCAATTTGTATATATATATATATCACAAACACCTGGCATCTTAACAGTGGTGTGTATACTGTTTATACCCACTGTATGAGAGTAATATTTCACACATGTCCCTACCTTAGGCCGTTTGTCCCTCCATTTTGTTGGTTTCTGTCCAGAGGTCTTGCACTGACAGGTTGTGATGTATACTACAGGGATATTACATTCTCTTCAGATCAGCCCCTGTGGTGACCACTGTGATGCATTGCAATTATCCCCACCACAAGTGAACATGTACATAAAGCAATATGGATATGAGTGACAGTTTTGTACATGGTACATTGCATGGCCTTCACATGCCTGTGGTATTGGCAAACCAAAACAGAACAATTCCATAATCACCAGCTTCAGGCTGCCATCCCACATGCAGACTGGATGGATCTAGGTAGTTGTGGGAGAGAAGTATTGTCAGCAGACTCACATGTGGCATTGGTACAGGATGGATGCATCATGTCTTCACATTAACAGTATAACCCCCAATGCTACACAATTTGCTGTCCTTCACCATAGATATGCACTTTTGTGCACTAGAAAACCCCATCCACAACTACAATCTGACCTGACAGATGCATGTAGATACTCTACAAATACAAGTATGTCTGCTACACTAGTCTAGTAATCTCCATTGGGGCCTTACCTGCACATTCCTTGTCCATTGTCTGGGTGCAACCCACCTCCAGCATGTGGGGGGGGCTGTACCCTGATGTTGTACTGGGATGGGTGACCCAAGGTTGCCGAGGAGCTCCTTGGTGTGTGTGTCAGGTAGAGCTGCATGGCTGGGCCCCCACTTGCAGCTGTGTTGTCCCTGGCTACTGCAGCAGCCCTTTGCCTGACATGGTGTATGAGGTCATTTCATGATGCCGGACCTACTCATATGTACATGTGTGCAGGCCAACATCATTTACCCTGTGGACAAGGTCAGCCCATAGGCCGGTCCTCTCCCACAGATGTTGCTGGCTCAAGCCAAACATTATGGCATGGCTCTGTAGTATGGCGTCTATGATTATATTTGTCTCAGCTGTTGAGAAAGTAGACTTTTGCTGATGTGACATTGCACCTGGAAGACATAAAAAGGGAAACACATCACTGGACCTAATACATTTGGCAACAGTATGTACAGAACCTGCACAGCTACACTGAATACCAGTAGCCACCACTCACAAAGACAACATACCCCTGTAATTTATCAGCACTGTATCTGCTTGCATTGCACTGCTGGTCCTGATGAGTCATATTCCCCCAATGAGGGCTAGTTCATTTCATAATCCTCTACTCCTCATTCATGTCTGAGTAGAGTATGACATTGGCCATATTTCATGCAGATAGAGTATGGATGGTGCCAAGGCTTGGTGTGACTACAGTGTGTAATGGAGCTGGGAGCAGATGCCTGAGTTCATGTAGGATGTGGACAGAGATATTGTCAGGTCCCATGGATACTTACAGTTGTTGCCTTTCAGTAGGCAATATGTACCTGCTTACTGGTGATGAGTGGAGGGGTGTGGCTGCTGTGCGTATCCACCTATAGTGATGCTGAGCCAGGGGGTGCTGTTTGCCCTAAACCTATATGCAGCAGGTAGGTTATAGCTGTTGTGTGTGTATGTGATCTGATTGACCACCATTTCAGGGTGGGTTGGTTTGTTGCCTCTGCAATTACAGACATATGTGAAGATGGCCTTGTGATTGGCCTTGGTGGATGTGTCCAATTTGTACTCATAGCTAGCCTTACATACTCCACCTGTGACTTATATGCTTGATCAGACAAAGGCTAACTTGATGCTAAGTTGGTGCCTGCTCCTAATTTGCCCTGTATAGCCAATATAGCGACCAAGTCTGTGGTTTGTGTATTGCTGCTGTCCAGCAAAGGGGATTACTTTACTTTGGTGGAGGCAGGTTTTACAAGTAAGGTATTGCTGAGTCCATACAGCTATATTGGTGTTCATATAGCTGTTTGTAGTAGGCATGGACACATAGTCATAAGGCAGTTGGACTCCTCTGCAATTTCAAACAGATAATCATGCTTATTGTAGTGCCCATGGCTGTGTCAGGGCAGTGCAACAACCAGTAGCTGTAGAAATGTCACTCTGTTGGATGCACAGTAACTAAGATTACACACGTGTACAACATGTACTGCTTATTTAACTGACATTTTGCATCCAATGTCTGTTGTTATGAGGCGAGCAGGTACACCTACTCATACTGACGTGCACAGGTAATACCTGATAAAGATTTTTGTTCTATGTCAGTATGGCACACATTATTCACACTCTTGCTGCCCAGTCATCCCTCTCAATCCATTAGAGCATAACATCTGTAGGACGCCGCACATACATGGGGGGAATGGGACAAAATGAGTGACACTGTCTTAATATTGCTGTAACACACTTGAGTCATTCAATAGTACAGTAGCCTTTGCATTGACAGACATACCCTGGAGGATGTCCAACACTCATATGGCAGGAAAAGAGGAGAAAGGCTAGGAGTGTGGTAGTGAGGGTAAGAACTTTTTTATGTTAGCAGTATGAATGGTATAGGGACAGAGCTAGCTGATATGATGGCCAGAGGAAGACTGATATAGTATGTGTGCAAAAGACCAGATGGAAGGAGAGTACAGCTAGGTGTATCTGAGGCAGGTCACAATTGTGCTATCAGGGTATGGATGGGAGGGGAAAGGGGGTAGAGGTTATCCTGAAGGAACAGTATGCCAAGGGTGTTCTTGGAGGATGACATGAGTGTCTGATAGAGTGATGTTTATGAAGCTGGAAACTGATGGTGTAATGATGAATGTTGTTAGTGTATATGCTATGCAAGCTGTTTGTGTGACAAATGAAAAAGAGAAATGTGAAGTCAGTTGGAGGACATAGTGATGACTGTAACCAAGGGTGAGAGGGTAGTAATTGCAGCAGATTTCAAATGGCCATGTTGGTGAAGGGAACAAAGGGGATGAGGAAGGGATGGGTATGTATGGTGTTAAGCAAATGAATGTAGATGGTGAGATGGCAGTGGATTTTGCAAAAATGATGGGCATGGCTGTGGTGAATACATACCATAACAAAATGGAGACGCATTGGGTGACATACAAGAGTGGAGGGAGATGCACACAGGTGGAATATATCCAATGTAGGAAGGACAGTTTGAAGGAGATTGGAGACTGTAAAGTGCTGAGAGGGGACAGTGTAGTTAGGCAGCAGAGACTGTTGGTGTGTAAGATGATGTTTATGATCAAGAAGAGGAGGAGTGTGAGGGTAGCATCAAGGATCAAATGGTGGGAAATGGAAAAGGGTGATTCTGAGGTGGAGTTCAGGGAAGACTTAAGACAGGTACTGGGTGGCAGTGACAATTTACCAAATATCTGGGTAAGTACAGCAGAACTTGTAATGAAGACAGCTAGAAAGGTGCTTGGTGTGACATATAGATAGAGGAAGGAGTACAAGGACACCTGTTTGTGGACTGAGGAAGTACAGGACAGTATACAGAGAAAGAGGCTGGGGATGAAGGGGTGAGATTGTTGGAGTGATGAGGAAGGTAGACAGGACTATAAGGAAATGAGATGCGTGGCAAAGAGAGAGGTGGCAAAGGTTAATGATGAGCCATATGACAACTTGTAGGACAGGTTGGACACTAAGGATGGATGAAAGGACTTGTGCTAGTTGGCTAGACAGAGGGACAGAGCTAGGAACGATGTGCAGCAGATAAGGGTGATAAAGGATAATGAGGGGAAATGTACTACATGCGAGGAGAGTGTGTTGAGCAGATGCACAGAGTACTTTGAGAGGCTGATGAATGAAATGAATGAGAGAGAGAGAGATGGTTGGATGATGTGGATATGGTGAATCAGGAAGTGCCACACCTTACCAAGGAGGAAGAAAGAATAGCTAAGAAGAGGAAGAATACTGGAAAGCCTGTTGGCCCACATGACATACCTGTCTTAGCATGGAGGTGTTTAGGGGAAATGGCAGTGGTGTTTTTTACCAGATTGTTTAACAATATCTTGGAAAGTGAGAGGTTGCATGTGGAGTGAAGAGAAAATGTTTGTGTACTATTTTAAAAATAAGGTTGATGTGCAGAGCTGTAGTAACTACAGAGGGATAACATTAATCAGTCACAGCATGAAGTCATGGGAAAGAGTAGTGGAAGCCAGGCTAAGGGGTGGTGATGAGTAGTTGTCAGCAGTAGATTGTCATTCCAGGTAAGAGCACTACAGATATAATGTTTCCTCTGAGGCTGTTGATGGAGTAGTACAGAGAAGGCCAGGAGTTGCTTTGTCTCTTTCTGAACATAGAGGAAGCATATGACAGGATGGCTAGAGGGGAGTTGTGATATTGTATGAGGAAGTCATGAGTGGCAGAGATATATGTAAGACTGGTACAGGATATGTATAAGGGTGGAGTGACAGTGGTGAGTTCTGCAGCGGGAGTGACAAATGCATTTAAGGTGGAGGTGGGATGACATCAGGGATCAGCTGTGAGCCCTTTCTTATTTGCAATGGTGATGAACAGGCTGACAGACAAGATCATACAGGAGCCCCAGTTGACTATGATGTTGGAAGGTGACATTGTGATCTGTACTGAGAGTAGGGTACAGATTTAGGAGACTGTGTAGAGGTGGAGATATGCTCTAGAGAGGAGAGGAATGAAGGTCAATAGGAGTAAGACAGAATATCTGTGTGTGAATGAGAGGGAGGGTAGTGGAATGTTAAGGATGCAGGGAGTAGAGTTGGCAAAAGTAGATGAGTATAAATGATTGGGAGCAACACTTCAGAGTAATGACTACTGTGGAGGACAGGTGAAGAAGAGAGTGCAGGCAAGATAGAGAGGGTGTGCAAGAGTGTCAGTACTGATCTGTGACAGACGAGGACCGGTAAAAGCAAAAGGGAAGTTCTACAACAGGGTAGTGAGACAAGCTATGTTATATGGGTTGGAGACAGCATCATTGACAAAAAGGCAGGAGTCAGAGTTGGACGTGGCAGAGTTACAGTTGTTAGGATTTGCACTGGTTGTGACGAGGGTGGACAGGATTAGCAATGTGTACATGACAGGGTCAGCCCATGTTGGACAGTTTTGAGACAAAGCAAGAGAGGCAAGATTACATCAGTTTGGACATGTGCTGCAGAGGGATGCTGAGTATACTGGAAAAATGATGGCAAGGATGAAACTTCCAGGTAAGAGGAAAAGAGGAAGGCCTTGGATAAGGTTCCTAGATGTGGTGAGAGAGGACATGCAGGTGGCTGCTTTGATAGAGCAAGATGCAGAGGACAGGCAGAAATGGCAACAAATGGTCCACTGCGGCGACCCCTAATGGGAACAGCCAGAAGAAAAAGAAGGAGACGTTGTAATGTCAGTCTTCACAGATTTGCCAATGATTTGCCAGACATAACACAACCATATGAGTAAATGACAACAAATATGAGGCACGCATATGATCAGTGGACAGTTTAATGGTATGAGCTCAGTGTATCACATGCAGTTCAACACATACATGTGCAACAGTACTTTACTATGCAAATACCATGTATAGGTCTCTCACATTTCTAAGACAACCAAGTATATCATAGTTGTGCTCACAAGTACGATATGAATATGTACGACATCCCAGTAGCTGGTCTAGCATTGTCATAGTCAGTATTGTTCAACGCACACTGCAGTAGTGGTCATATGTGAGCCAATCTTTCCTGGGGTGACTCAGGGGCTTAACCTATGATCTATATCACTGCAGACAGACTCAGATGTTATGGCCATAGATTCTGATGAGCAATATATCAGTACAGCAAGGCTTGTTGAGACATATATGTTGCAGTTCCTATTTCCCATTCTTACATACCCACTACTGCAGTCCATTACATGCTTACTTGTTTGACATACTTGTTTGTTTTATTCAAGTGTAGGTGGTTATATTCTGCTTGGTTTTTCTTTTTCTTTTTGCTGTTTCTCTCTCTCCCTCTCTCTCTCTCTCTCAATGATGCAGGGTGTACATCTGTTTTGTATAGGAATCAGCTTGCCTTTTGTAGGTAATACTCATGAGCAGCTGATGTCCTGTTCACTAGTTTGTGTCTCCCACTTAATAATTGCATGCAGGACAGCTGTGTTGTTATTCATATAGCTAATGGCATGGCAACACACTCCTATCATTGAGTACATCATGTGAGCATTGGCCATTTTCCTTGCCAGTTAGGAGGACTTCATGGAGGTGTGTAAACAACAGCATCACAGAGGGTATTTGGAAATACCTCTTGCAACCAAAACTGTGGAGGCAGCCCAACAGAATGTGAGAGAATGTTCCAGACATAGGGACAGATTGCATGTATTGTTGTTATACATTTGGATTAATGCTAATCTAACAGGGTTTGTGTGGACATGGAGTTACTGGGTGCTTTTAACTCTGACAGTATGTGTTTGACATAACTCTCATCTGTAGCGCTATCCACAGAATGGCCAGGATTTGGACTCCTATGTTTGGTGTGTTTCTCAGGCATTTCTTGTCTTGGAAAATCAATAGTATACTCTGGGAATTGCAGTCAGTAAGTGCTAACTAACATCCATTTGTGTTTCTGACCTCATACACCTCAGAAAAGATATGCTACAACTAACCCTGTTACAACAGCAACATTCTCAGGTTATAACAGCAATATTTCAAATATGCCCCTGTTTTTGGGCCTCTGTCCTACAATTATGTCAGGTTTTGTCCAGATGTCATGCAGTAAGAGGTTTGATAGGCATGGTATATGATTAGTTAGTGCCTACATTCCTGACATTATCCCAGTGATGTATCAGTCTGCCAGACATGTTATGTGGAAGAGGCCTTATATATGGGGTAAAGCCTGGACATTCTGTGGGACTGTACAGTTGAGAGGTCTGTGTATTTCTGGCAATTGTTGACAGACTGTCAGGACTGTGTAGCAGTACGTTGTGTCAGTGTTATTTGGCCTGTGTAGGGAGGGGCGTGGATGTATGTATTACAGGTCCTATTCTATCTGCCTGTGCATGC
This sequence comes from Protopterus annectens, assembly GCF_019279795.1. Lineage (NCBI taxonomy): Eukaryota > Metazoa > Chordata > Ceratodontiformes > Protopteridae > Protopterus > Protopterus annectens. The sequence goes on along the minus strand of NC_056730.1, from coordinate 1,068,344,972 downwards.
TGCTCCTGTTTCTGGTGGTCTATTGGCTGTATATGTTTGTAGGGGTAGACTGAGACATGTCCCATACCACAGTCAGGCATCATAGTACACTGTGAATCGGGACAGTATATGTGGGCTTTTCTCCACAGGACTCAGTGTGTGAGTGGCAAATATGTTGAGATGCTTTTGTTCACACAGTCCTTATATTGTACTGTTCCTTTGGCTTACTGGTATGTCACTGTTATTGTGGTTGAATTGGTTGTGGGTATGCACTTTCACACTGGTATCTGTTTTTCAGTGCTGTGACATCACTGTAGTGCCTGGTATATTTGACAATACATGTGTAAATCCCCAAAGCAGATTTGGGTTAGTCTTGTGTCAGTCTGACTATAGTTTGGACAGTTCTTGGTGACATGCTTAACAGCTGAGTGTAGTTTCCCTAATGTGATGTTATGCCCAGATATTTGTAGGATGTAGTGTTGCCTGGCCCCCGTAAGTGTTGTGTATTTCTGACACATCAGTGGGCTGATGTGAGGATTTCAGTCACTAACTAATGGGAAGTAATTGAGTGTTGGACTTGTGTTATTTCAGTCAATATATGTTAGGACAGACATGAGGGAGTTACTGCAGCAATGGTGCCAGCTTATCTACTCCAGTATTTCAGATATGTCCCTATTTCCATGGCTTTCTCCTCCCACTTTGTCATGCTTGGCCCAGGTTCATTGCACTAAGGGGTTCTGAGCCTACCTTGGGACTGTTTGGATTGTTGCAGTATGTCCAGGTATTTTGCTCATATTTCTGGTCTGTTCCACAGATGCATTATTTTCATATCCATGGTAAATCACTGTGATGATCTGAGGATTTCTGACAGTAAATGATGACATACATTTCAGTTTCAGAACTCACATCATTCAGAACATGCATGCTGAAACAAACCCTGTCACTCTGGCAACATTCTACATTTATAAGAGCACTATTTGAAATTTGAAATATGTCCCTAGTTTTGTCCCCCCATTTGGACAGCCATGGGCTAGATTTCTTGCAGTAAGGATTTGGTAGCTATGGTTCTGAGGTATGACTCCACTACATGTTATGAGTATATATATATATATATATATATATATATATATATATATATATATATATATATATATATATATATACACACATATATATAGATGGGTCTACTACCGGAGATCAAAATTACACTATTTCAAAATCCAGTAGTAGATGCCCACTAACACAAAAGTGCACTTCACCGAAAGTGCACTATTGCAGACACCACTTGAGCGAATGGTTACAGACCATAGGGTTAGGGCTTGGGTTAAGGATAGTGGATAGCTAGTAGGGCTATCCACTATCCTTAACCCAAGCCCTAACCCTAAGGTCTGTGACTACTGCACCACAGTGGAGGACATTGCCCATTCGTTCTAGTGGTGTTCGCGAAAGTGCACTTTCAGTGAAGTGCACTTTTGCGTTAGTGGGCATTTACTACTGGATTTCGAAATAGAGTAATTTAGATCTTTGGTAGTAGACCCATATATATATATATATATATATATATATATATATATATATATATATATATATATATGGGTCTATGTTGTATTATCCAAAATACGGTTCATTGAACCGTACCGCCGATAACTGACTTCCGCAAAAGTGCATTATATCGAAAATGTACTTTTGCAGAAAAATAAAAATAAAAAAATAAATTAAAAAAACATACTAAACATGATTATGCAGGGGGGCAAGCCCCCCTGCACCTCCCATGTGGGGGGATTTGCCCCCACACCCCTCTACTTTAATATTCTCACTCTGAGATCGCACTACAGTGGGGAAAAGGGGATATTCCCTTATCCCCACTGTACCACAATATCAACAAGAGTTTGCTTAGTTGTACATCAACACTACACATTGATGTACAACTAAGGTTACAGGCAAACTGCATTTTTTTTAGGTTTTCTTTAGCGAAAGTGCATTTTCGATAAAATGCACTTTTGCTAAAGTGGGTCAATGAAAGTACGGTTCTTTGAACTGTACTTTCGATGTAACAACTAGGACCCATATCTATATATCTTATATCTATATATATATATATATATATATATATATATATATATATATATATATATATATATATATATATATATATATATATATATATATATATATATATATATATATATATATATATATATATATATATATATATATATATGTGTGTGTGTGTATGTGTGTGTGTGTGTGTGTGTGTGTGTGTATATTTTATATGTATATCTCTATTTATATTATGTATATATTTGTCCATATATATGCATTTCCAGACATATACATTTGTATATGTATAAATACGAAACCTGACTGATTCTACGGAAACTTTTCCCTACTGTTGAATGAATATATGTTGGAAAAGGCATCAGCAATTCCTACATCTCAAATGGTGTAGTGGTACATTATTATGACTATGATTTTAAAGGCGCTGGTTTCAAACCTGGCAGGGGTGATAATTTTGTTGCTCTTACTCCTTCTTACAACTGCTTACTCATGCTTGCACCCAGACTAATTCTTTAAAAGAAAAGAGAAAGGGGTGATAGGAAAATGGTGGAAAAGGGGCACACAGAGGGGAGAACAATATGAAAGATAGCTACGTATGTGCTGGATGGTTGTACAGAAGGTCCATAGCTGTCCATTTCTTAGACAGCAACAGCTGTGCATTTGTACAGAATTTGGAGGTGAATTTGAACACTCAAACCCCAGAGAGATGGGTGAGGACAACAGAAATGCGTTGTTAAACACGATAAACATAGCCAAGCATTGCTTAACCATTTCTCACAGTTCATTCTCATAATATACCACACTACTGACTTCATTTAGTAAGTGTATGGGCAGGATTCACGAAGCCTCCGTGTAAGAGTTATAACTCTTACACGGAGGCTGCAGTTAAACGGAGTGATGTCAGCATGCTCTGCATATTCATGAGAGCATGCTGAATCACACCTAAGTCTAACATGGTCCATGTAAGACAGTAGGGGGCGTGTCCGTAGGCCGAGCCCTGCAAGCGGACATGCCCCCAGAAGAGTAAAAGTGCCCAAAGTAAACACCCACGACAGAGTCCACGGAAATGTGAATAAACACAACACAACACATGCCCCCACAGACTATGAACAGAAAATATATAAATGAACATGTGATATATTTTTTTTAAATTATAAAGATGTTTAACCGTGAGTGCGCTCGTTTGCACGGGCGTGCCCGTAGCGCAGCTACAGTTAGCAGTCAGTGGGAAAGCATATAAGAACTAAATATGCAAAGTAAGCCAAGAAGCAATAGCATAGCGGTAGAGACGTCAGCTGAAGAGCAGGCATTCATGGTGCGAGCCCCCACAAGCCAACTTTCATTTTTAGCAAAATAAGCAGGAAACAAGTCCCTGACAAACATGTACACATACAAAATCACATTTTATGTAAAATGTAATGAACTAGTCCATTTATTTTGAAGAAATGTGAGGTAAAAAAACAATAACAAAATGCCAGATGTGCCTATAGCTGAGCTACAGTTTAACAAGGTGAGTGCATCTGCCCGTAGGTGAGCAGTGGTTTAACAGGTGCAAAATGAGTGCCCGTAGGTGAGCAGTGGTTTAACAGGTGCAAAATGAGTGCCCATAGGTGAGCAGTGGTTTCATACGCTGAAACTGTGTGCCCCTAGCTGAGCTGAGTGTACTATGCGTGCTGACAGCCAAATGAGGCATAAGCCAGCGCACCCTGTTTGCGTGGAGCTGCGCACCGCGCCAACAAGCTAACCGACGGGCAACGTTGAGCAAGCTGTAACAAAACTGCCTTTACACAGACACACCCCCTAGCCTGTCTAGACAGTCATAAAATATAAAAAGCAGTGGCCAGGTTTGAACCCAGGATACCATGCACCATAGTTAAGTTACTGAACCACTAAGCTATGACAGCTGTACTCAGAAATGCAGTAATAGCAAATATATAGGAATGAATAGAAAGTGGAGCATGACAAAGCAGGTTTTGTGAAGTGGATACAATTCCAAAATGGCCAATCTCAGATAAGTGCGGGAAAAAGGACATATATAAGCCCCATAGGCGGGAATACACAGCATAAATGATTGTAGAACTGACTTGCAGCCAGAATGTCAGGTGTAGGTGAGGGTAGTTGCTTTCGAGCACAGAGGTGGGGCGTTGAGGAGTCCAGATACATGGTCTGGCTCCTAGTCCACAATCATGAGGCCCAACTCATGCAGGGCCAGGTCCTGTGGGAAGCATATAGGGCTGAGGCATGGGACCGGTTGGCTCATGATCTTACCAGTGCCACAGGGATTCCAAGGACTGGTGAGCAGGTCCGTCACCACCATACGGACCTGAAGAGATGCAAGCAGGACCAATTGAACCTTTGGATCCAGGAGGCCCGGCAAATGCCCAACGCCCCACTACTAAGTTACATTTAATTATGTATGTAAGAAATCAAATTAGCTGATATTATGGAGATGTGTATTCCAATATTACTTCATTTATATTACAGCTGCAGGTGTCCGTTCTGCAAACCACAGAGCCTATGGCGATAGGCTGGTGCGGTTGCGCCACCAGGCAGGTCAGTAATCCACTCCCAGTAACTGTAAAGAAATATAAAAGTATGACAGTTAGCAAAAGAGTGCAGTGTAGTCACTAAGTAATAAAATGTGCAAGTAACAGTGTAAAAGTGTTTGCAAGTATTGCTTGATTATAAAAGTGTGTTGCAGTCTGAAATCCAAACAGAAAAATGAAAATGTCTGAAATAAAGATGCCCCACCTATAATATCATAGTGCACAACCTGCAGCAGGCTGAAAAGTACAGCTGCAGAAGATGAGCAACTCACATGTGTGAAATATATCCCTGTTGAAATACTGAAACATGACAGAAGTGAGACTGCTGGAAAGGATTGTAATAACTACAGGTAAAACATGTCAATAAAGCCTAGAAGTAAGTACCATCCTGAATAGTAAAATGAAAACAAGTGAGAGGGTGTGAGACAGAGTTATGAATCCACCAATAAAGTAGTAATAACCCCTGTATAAAGTATACTGCAGTCAGAACAGAATTAAATGAATGTGACAAGTAGAACCATGTGTCCAAAGTGTTGCTGAAGCTGGAATGTGTATCCCAAAATCTGGATATGCTTCTCTCAGTCTGCAATATGCAGATAGTATGATTGTCTGAAATATCAAACATCCGCAGTTGTCTATAGCTATATAAAGCAAATGTAGCAGGATGATGTAGCTGAACAAAGCCAGATATGAACGTGTATGAATAACAATAAAATGTATATTGATGTAGCATTAACAGTCCTATCACCAAATTGAAGTAGTTATCATATAGGAAACTGTAGTTAGAACAGTAGTGTGTATATATCTTTAGCTATTAGAAATGTACAGCATATGTATTGGTATTCAAAGGTGTTAATAATATTTTCTTCACCCCACCCTATAACCACATATAATCCATTCCACGTGAAAATGGTATGTGCAATCACAATTAACACCCCTGGACATTTGTCCTCATGGGTCATAAATATTTGCATGTCCATTGATGCATCTGCCCTGTTCATACACCCAAACCTGATGGCCTGTTGCCATCAATCAACCCTGCATGTTGTTGGACTGTGTATTGCTGTTCAAATTATGCATGTGTTATGCTTGCTGTTCAATGGTGTGAATATCTGGGTGTTTGGTTAATGGGAATACTAATGCATGCTGTTACAACTAATTGCGAATGGTATTGCATGCTACTAACCCAAACTGTGATGACATAATGCAAAACATAGGACGACAGGGAAGGCGGGTTCCAGCGGACCCACCTCTCCCACCTCAGCTGGCGAGTGCACCTGGCACTAGTGCCCAGTCTGGACCCTCCTCCGGTGGCCCTGTGCCACCTGTGGGTGGAAGCACTGCAGGGGATGGGGCCCGTCCTCCCTCTGCAAGCATGGCCAGAGGAGAACCACCACTCACCCTCCGTAGCGTCTGCACTGTGGTGCGTTGGGAGATAAGGGACTCTGTTCTCGAGCCCCTATGCCAGCTTGAGGCACAGGTGGCACAACTTATGGGCATGCCTGTTGCTGGCCTACACAGCCCCCAGCACAGCCCCGTCCTGGGCAGTGAAGGAACAGTGGCAACTGCCCATGGGTAGGGATATTTGTTCCACTGTTGCCATCTGTGGGCTCATGGGCTCTGGATATCCAAACCTCCGTCCCCGTCAATTCTGTAACCCCCCCACATGTGTCATACACCGCCCCTGTATGCGTCTTGTTTGTCTTGGCTGTTGACCTACCCAACCTACCTCCCCAGCTATACTGACTTCCTTCACCTGACATACCACTCTCACCTGAAAAAAAAAAAAAGGACACTCTGTACCCACAAAAAAATTATGCCCCATACATAGCTGCCCATTCCACACATATGTCTACCAGACATGGAAACTATCAATTACAATTGGCTGTACAAGTATTATTGTTGTCCTTACACCTGTCTCAGGGGTGGAAGGTATCAAATGTCACACCAAATTACAAACATATGCACAGCTGTTGCTGATGAAGAAATGGGCAGCTATTGGCCTTACCTACATCTCTCCTGCAAATCCCAAGCCTGTTTCCCTACTGTCTTACCCTCTTTGTGACCCCTTTTTCACCACTTTCCTGTCTCCCCATTTTTATTTCTTTCAAAGAAAATAGCGCGGGTGTGCGCAAGAGTAAGCACGTTTAAGCGGTTGTAAGCGGGTGTGCGCATGTGTGCGTGGAGCTGAACGCCAGTGCGCATGCATGAGCTCCCCGCAAACCAGCGCTAACCCGGTTACAACTGCT
>NC_056730.1:1068263140-1068333140 GCF_019279795.1 Protopterus annectens | reverse complement strand
GGGGTGGCTACACATCCCCCACTCACCAGACTGGAGGGACTACTCATGAGTGTAGTGGCTCCAGTCCGCCAGCAACAACAACAGCAGCAGACATGCATTATGATGGATGCTGGAGCCACGCAGCAGCAAGACAGTGAGCGTGCAGGTAATATGCCATATGTATAGTTGACTGTTGTGTACACTGGTAGTTAATGCATGTGTGAGGTGTGTCCTTGGTTTGTAGCTGTCACCATAGTATTTAATGTGCAAGTGTGATATCCTCAATATTAGCAGCTGACCTGTGAAAGGTGACTGTTGTACTACTGACCTGTATCATACTCAGTAACAATGGCACAGTTGTGCCCACTGACATTAGTTTCTTCACATCTGCAGGTCCCTCTGGTGTAACAGCAATGCAGCCTATCCATGCTGGTGAGTGTGTATTAACAATACCTGTAATAGTCTCGATAGTAATAGTGATATTAGGTACACTTAGTAGTGCTCTTTGTATGCATGTAGGTGTGTCTGTGTCTGTGTGTTGATATCACGCATACTGAGTACAGTACAATTGTGTGCAACTGTGTGCATGTGTACGTGTGCATGTGTGCATGTATGCACCTGTGCATGTATGCATGTGTGCACCTGTGCATGTGTGCATGTGCGCATATGCGCATGTGTGCATGTGTGCATGTGTGCACCTGTGCATGTGTGCATGTGTGCACCTGTGCATGTGCATGTGTGCATGTGCGCACCTGTGTGCCTGTGCATGTGTGCACCTGTGCATGTGTGCATGTGTGCATGTGTGCATGTGCACATGTGTGCACCTGTGCATGTGTGCATGTGTGCACCTGTGCATGTGTGCATGTGTGCATGTGTGCATGTGTGCACGTGTGCATGTCTGGACCTGTGCATTTGTGGATGTGTGCATCACTGGTAATGTGTTAGACATTGTAAACTGTGTTTCCTGTTTCCCTCCCACAGGTTCTGGTGCTGCTCTGGTGTCATGCAGCAGGGAACCTGAATCAGGTGCCATGGGTACTGATAATGATGACATCTGTGTAATGGCACAGGAAGGTATGCCAGGGTCCGCCATTGGTCAGCCAATTGACAGTACACAGCTGTCGACCCCATCAATGCACACAGTTATCCTGCCAATACACCCTTTGTCACCAATGTCCCTAGGTGATGGACAGCATACAGTGGGCATTGACCAGGGTAATGTGGTATCTGTGGCACATGCCTCCCCACACAGCAGCCATGGGCATGGCCCAGAGATGGTACCACACAGACAGATGTTCAGGGGTTCTCATGGGAGCATCCGTGGGCGTACTGCCCCTGTCATACGTGCCCACAGAGGTCTTACAACCTCAGCTATGTTTCGGGCTGTCATGCAGGCACAGTCACATTTGGAACGGTACACCAGACAGGGTCTCAGGGAGCTGACAGCATGTCGCACAGCCATGACTGACAGTATGCGTGACATTGCGGCTGCCATCCTTAATTTCACCAATGTCATAGACAGACGTTGTGGGGACATATTAGACCAGTTCCACAACTACATGTCCATGAGCCAGGGTGATGGTGGACGGTTGAGGCGTCGACGTGGGCGTATGCCAGCAACAGCAGCAGCTTGCAGTCATCACGGATGACAACAGGGCCGCGGCCACCCCCATAGTGCTGGCAGCAGCCCCGGCAATGCTGGGTCTGTGCTGTCAACAGACCGCCCCAGGAGACCAAGTGCATGTGGCTCTGGCCAGGCCCAACAGGGATCTGTGTCCAGTCAATGAACACCTGCTTCTGATAACAGTACCCAGTCTGGGTTGGTACCGGATACGGTCCGTAGCACCCCTGCAAGGCACAGGTACCGTGTCCGTGGCCAGAGACACTGATCTGTATGACCTGGCAGGTACAGTCTGTGGCTGTCCACAAACACCAGTATATGGCAGCCATGAGGTGGGACTGTGTGCATCCATACACACATGCGAATTGACAACACCTAGGGCTACCGCATACATGCACCCACTGCATCAACATTGCCCCACCTTGTACTGCTGTCCCTCACCAACACACATACACATACATATCAATCGGTGGTATCGGTGGCTGACTCAGGCATACCAAGTTCACACCCTGTGCATATGATGAAACTGTGCCACCTCCTGCAATCTGTAACATCAGTGCAGGTACAGGTTAACATGTTGCTGATGCACAGGGTGACTACATAGACGTGTAGTAATAGTATCATGTTGTTAACAGTACTGTGTGCTGAATTAATTGTGGGTATATCACAGCATGCCTGATACAGTAAGGGTGTGATTGTCATGTACTGTTGTCTACACCCATGGTAAGTACCATAGTGTATCATCTGCACATGTTGGCATACTGGTGGTAAGGATGTCAACAGAAGGCTACATACATAGGTAGCACAGGGGATAAGGTAATGAATGTATTAATACGCAATGATGGACATGTAAACTGCAAGTGGCATGTTGCCCACACTGGACACTGCAATGCGGATGTTGATATGTGTGCAGTACTACACGACTGGTACAGGACACACAGGAGCAGCCTAGCACTGCAAGCTCACATCTCATACCATGCTAGACAGCCCCAACACACAAAACTAACTGTCACAGGAGGGAGAGTCCCCATACATGTCAGGGATACTGTGGTGGCAGGCCAGGTAGCACACATCCTACTACGTATGGAACCACTGAGTGAAGGCTCAGTGTCTGTTATTTGACATGTGTATTACTGCAGGTATGAGCACATGGGTTTCCATCCAGTTATTGTACATCCTGACAGTACATGGTCTGTACACTTGTGTGCGCTGAGACTGGACCCTAGCCATCTGACCTGTGTATTTCCATGTACATGTGCATAGTGCCTGCATATTCGCAGTGTTACCTACTGGAAGTGGTACGGCTTGTTTGTTGTACAATGGACTACATGCAGCCCTGCTTACTGTAGCTTTGCATGCATGTTTGCTTGCAATTACCCTGGAATACTGATCCCACCTGCAATGCATAGTTACAGACCTTTTGTGGACTCCTAGTGACAGCTGCATAGCTTACTATATGTATGTCCATGTCTCACTTGACAGAATGTCACTATTTGTCCTGTTCACATGTACGTTGCCTGTGACACATTGCATATGACTTACCTGGCATTTGTCCACGTGAGCAGTCATATATGCCACTGCTAACTAATCACAGGCACTACACCCTCACATATTCATCTTCTGTTGAACCACCTGCTTCGCTAGGGACGGCTTGCACCTGTCACCCCTGGGCTTTCAGATATTGGCAAAGGCTCTTGCTATCCCCATAGTGTCTACGTTAGGCAAGGGTCAAATGACAAACCCACCTTCATAGGTATCACAAGGGATAAGAAACTAAGAGTAATGCTACCCAACGCCAGAAGTCTAAACCTCAAGATGCATGCACCCGAAACTCTCCTTGGCATGGAGAACATCGATATCTGTGCAGTAACAGATGCCTGGTTCAGGGCTACCGAGAGCACCCCAGCACTACTAGGTTATACCTCATACCATGCTTTTCAGCCCCAAAACTTGGAAGAACCACAAATGGAGGGGGAGTATTGATATTCATCAAAGATACCCACACCTCCAAGTTGATGGCAAAGCACCAAGCATCAGAGACTATCCATGTGCAACTAACAATGGGTGAAACTGCCTTCCAGGTTATAGCCTGCTACAGACCACCCTCCCAAACCCAAGAACTGCACTCGGCCGTCCTGTGAACAGTGGAAATATGAAGGTCTCTCCAAACACCATTATATTGGGTGATGTCAACTACCCAAACATGGACTGGGAGCATGACTCTAGCTCCAACACCCTAGGCCAAAGATCCCTAGAATATATGAGCTCAAATGCTATGGAACAACTTGTTACCACTCCCACAAGAAGGTGAAACATACTGGACCTGATCATCACCAACATGGGGACTCTATGCTCCAGACCAGAAGTGTATCCCTCACTGGTAAGATCGGACCATAAACTAATCTCACTGGATATTCACATCTCAACCCCACCCCCTGCCCGAACACTACAGTGAACTACTTTTCTAAAGCAAATTTACACTCCACAAAACTGAGGTCGAAACCTTCAAAGCCCCCGGGCCTGTGGAAACTACAGACCAGACCGCAGATTCCTCTATAAACGCATTCTATGGACACCTTCAGGAATGCATGGGTCATGTGATCCCGAATAAAACCAAGACCCAATCCTCCAAAGGCAGACATCCTGTCTGGTGGACCCCAGCCATAAACAAACTACACAATAGAAGGAGGAAGCTACTAAATGATACAGCAAAATCCCAAAAATGGAAGGCATCACTGATCAGTATTAGCAAATAACTACAGGCACTCATAAGAATGTCTAAGGCCAGCTTCAAGAGAAATTTCACAGGACACTAAGGATAATCACAAGGCTTTCTTCAGTTATGTTAGGAACCTGGGTGGTAATTCCCAGATATGCTCAGAGGTAGTCCAAAATGTCAATAGAAACACCAAACCCACAGACATTGCCAACATTATAGCTGACAGGTTCAGTGCAAACTTCTCACCCCCCTCCACACCGAAAGGGCAAATATGTATCCCAGCAGAGTGCTGCCCCCTGATATCTCAGATGCTCAGGTAAGAGCCGCCCTCTCCAAAGCAATACACACTGCATCAATGGGACCAGACAGTGTCCCGGGCTGTGTCCTACATGACTTCCAAGACGTGCTACAACCAAACATAAAACTACTGTTCAATCCCAGCCTTACTACAGGATATGTGTCCAAAGTGTGGCGTACAGCAACAGTGGTCCCTCTATAGAAAGGTGGTGCCTCAACGGATCCTGGACACTATCGCACCATAAGCCACACTAGCTTGGTCTGCAGAGCTATGGAAAGGATCATCATGGACCACATAAATATAGATATTGGGGACCTACAGACACTGGTTCATACCCAGTTTGGCTTTGTTAAGGGCAGATCCTGCCTCTCAAACCTGGTTGACTTCTTTGAAACAGTCACCAAGGCCATTGATGAGGGGAAGATGGTCCACACAGCCTACCTGGACCTCGCAAAAGCCTTCAAAACAATACCCCACTCGGGCATTCTAGAGAAGCTCACCAGCTTAAATATGAGCCCCTATGTCACTAGATGGATTGCACACTGGCTCAAGGACAGAACCCACATGGTTAAAACTGCTGGAGCCATGCCAGACTCCAAACCAGTTACAAGTGGTGTCCCACAATGCTAAGTCCTGGGACCTCTCTTGTTTGGTATATATTTATCGGAGGTACAGGCCAACACGGAAGGACTGTGGCTGACCAAATATGCAGATGACTGCAAACTGGCCACCATAATCGACTCTCCAGCCAACACAAGCATCTTCCAAAGGGGCCTCATAGAAACAGACAACTTGTGCCAGAGCCATGGCCTCCAGCTGAATGCAAAAATGTGTATAGTCATCCCCTTTGGCAAAAACAAAGTTCCCACAAAGTAACACATAGGTGGTACCCCATTACATACAGAAGAAGTAATTAGGGACTTGGGGACCCAAGTTGATAGCAATCTCTCATTTGACAACCACGTGGCCAATGTGGTTAGAAAGGCATTGTATATAGACCACCCCATCATGAAGGGATTCACATCTACATCAGGGGAGGACATCGTGCCTCTTTACTCATCCCTAATCAGGCCCATAATTGAGTACAATCCCCCTGTTGGGATGAACCTTACCATACACCTGCAGCAACTGGAAAGACCCCACAAGTACCTCACCAAGAGGATCAAAGGGCTCAAACAGATGCCATATGCTGACCGGTTAAAGAAACCCCAGCTCTACTCAGTGGCATACCGCCTGTTCAGAGGCGATCTGTGCCTAATGTATAACGCCATGTCAAACCCGGAATTAATGGGCATGCTGCACCTGAGAATATCCAAATCCCATCGGGCTACACGCTTGAGAGACCTGAACCTCAGCACTGAAATAAATAGGACATGCTGGAGGGACAGATTCATAACCCAGAGGCTCACTTCACTCTGGAATAAAATCCCAGTCCAGGTTAGGCAGAGTCCCTCATTGACTCTCTTCAAGAGGAATCTTGATGAGTGGATGGGACATTGTTGGTTTACCCCGGGTATCACTTCTGTGTCACTGTTAGACAGAGGCACAGTATACTAACCTCGGAAAAGGGCATGGCAAAATATATTTACAATGGATGGCGACAGCCAAACACATTCTGGCTAGGTTCTTAAATGCCCTAGGGCAGATAGCATAGTATGAAGCTATGAACCTATGAACCTATGTACCTTGTTCCCCATTTGCCCTATGTGCTGTTAATCACCATGGCAATCACAATACTATGGTAGCATGTGCAAAGGTCAGTTGTCAGTCACCTCTATGGTACAGTTGTGGAATATGTGGGTCATGTGGCAATGTCACAGCTGCCACATGTACACAGTCAACCCTCTCCCCTACACATGGACGTACAACACATGTATGAGATGGAACCACATAGCCAAACTGGGGACTAAGCACTCTGAACCCAGTACTGGCATAACCTGTCAGGTGGCATGCAATATTACAGTGACTACAATACCAGTCTGATGTAGACCAACACTGACAGCAATACAAGCACGTGTACACACTGGGCCATTCGTGGAGCCTTAGAATAGCATTCTGCCTAAGCGGCACACACCTATGCAGCTGGCACACAGGCATACGTTATGCCAGAACACATCACACATAACACATAGCTCACAAATCCTATGTGCCAAACAGTCACAGCCTGTACGGCTAGACAACACACCTGCCACAGTTGTGTTAGCTACCTTTATTATCTGGTACAGTGTGGTCACACTCACCAGGCTGGACAAGGTGAAGGTCACAGTGATATGCCCGCGGGGCACTATGGTCCACCACATAACACAAGCATACAGGTCAGTTAGAGGCATGGACACATATGACTCAGTCATTGTCCATGCCACATACCTTCTCCTGATGTACTTGTAGGGTGCTGACATTATCAGTGTTTAGAAAGGGGAATGTGCATCCAGTATTGTGTTTTCCCAGTTGCCAAAAGGGACATTTCCTTTACAGAGACTTGCATACACACCACCCCCACACACACTAAGCATTTGCAGGATTCAAACCCCTACCTAACTAAGTTATGACACTCGAGACGGACACATTAGTGGAGCACGCTATTTACATTACTGAGAGGATTCCCTTCTCCTGCTTTACTTATAGGGTGCTGACATCATCAGTGTTTAGAAAGGGGAATGTGCATCCTGTAGTCTGTTCTCCTAGTTGCCAAAAGGGACATTTCCCACATACACACTACCCCCCCCACACTGAGCATTTGCAGGATTCAAACCCCTACCTAACTAAGTTATGACACTCGAGATGGACGCATTAGTGGAGCACGCTATTCACATTACTGAGAGGTTTTACTTCTCCTGCTTTACTTATAGGGTGCTGACATCATCAGTGTTTAGAAAGGGGAATGTGCATCCTGTAGTCTGTTCTCCTAGTTGCCAAAAGGGACATTTCCCTCACACACACTAGCCCCCCACACTGAGCATTTGCAGGATTCAAACCCCTACCTAACTAAGTTATGACACTCGAGACAGACGCATTAGTGGAGCACGCTATTCACATTACTGAGAGGTTTCCCTTCTCCTGCTTTACTTATAGGGTGCTGACATCATCAGTGTTTTGAAAAGGGAATGTGCATCCTGTAGTCTGTTCTCCTAGTTGCCAAAAGGGACATTTCCCTCACACACACTAGTCCCCCACACTGAGCACTTGCAGGATTCAAACCCCTACCTAATTAAGTTATGACACTCGAGACGGACGCATTAGTGGAGCACGCTATTCACATTACTGAGAAGTTTCCCTTCTCCTGCTTTACTTATAGGGTACTGACATCATCAGTGTTTAGAAAGGGGAATGTGCATCCTGTAGTCTGTTCTCCTAGTTGCCAAAAGGGATATTTCCCTCACACACACTAGCCCCCCACACTGAGCATTTGCAGGATTCAAACTCCTACCTAACTAAGTTATGACACTCGAGACGGACGCATTAGTGGAGCACGCTATTCACATTACTGAGAAGTTTCCCTTCTCCTGCTTTACTTATAGGGTGCTGACATCATCAGTGTTTAGAAAGGGGAATGTGCATCCTGTAGTCTGTTCTCCTAGTTGCCAAAAGGGACATTTCCCTCACACACACTAGCCCCCCACACTGAGCATTTGCAGGATTCAAACCCCTTCTTAACTAAGTTATGACACTGAGACGGACGGATTAGTGGAGCACGCTATTCACATTACTGAGAGGTTTCCCTTCTCCTGCTTTACTTATAGGGTGCTGACATCATCAGTGTTTAGAAAGGGGAATGTGCATCCTGTAGTCTGTTCTCCTAGTTGCCAAAAAGGACATTTCCCTCACACACACTAGCCACCCACACTGAGCAATTGCAGGATTCAAACCCCTACCTAAGTTATGACACTCGAGACGGACGCATTAGTGGAGCATGCTATTCACATTACTGAGAGGTTTCCCTTCTCCTGCTTTACTTATAGGGTGCTGACATCATCAGTGTTTAGAAAGGGGAATGTGCATCCTGTAGTCTGTTCTCCTAGTTGCCAAAAGGGACATTTCCCTCACACACACTAGCCCCCCACACTGAGCATTTGCAGGATTCAAACCCCTACCTAAGTTATGACACTCGAGACGGACGCATTAGTGGAGCACGCTATTCACATTACTGAGAAGTTTCCCTTCTCCTGCTTTACTTTTAGGGTGCTGACATCATCAGTGTTTAGAAAGGGGAATGTGCATCCTGTAGTCTGTTCTCCTAGTTGCCAAAAGGGACATTTTCCTCACACACACTAGCCCCCCAACACTGAGCATTTGCAGGATTCAAACCCCTACCTAACTAAGTTATGACACTCGAGACGGACGCATTAGTGGAGCATGCTATTCACATTACTGAGAGGTATCCCTTCTCCTGCTTTACTTATAGGGTGCTGACATCATCAGTGTTTAGAAAGGGGAATGTGCATCCTGTAGTCTGTTCTCTTAGTTGCCAAAAGGGACATTTCCTTCACACACACTAGCCCCCCACACTAAGCATTGGCAGGATTCAAACCCCTACCTAACTTATGACACTCGAGACGGACGCATTAGTGGAGCACGCTATTCACATTACTGAGAAGTTTCCCTTCTCCTGCTTTACTTATAGGGTGCTGACATCATCAGTGTTTAGAAAGGGGAATGTGCATCCTGTAGTCTGTTCTCCTAGTTGCCAAAAGGGACATTTCCCTCACACACACTAGCCCCCCACACTGAGCATTTGCAGGATTCAAACCCCTTCTTAACTAAGTTATGACACCGAGACGGACGGATTAGTGGAGCACACTATTCACATTACTGAGAGGTTTTCCTTCTCCTGCTTTACTTATAGGGTGCTGACATCATCAGTGTTTAGAAAGGGGAATGTGCATCCTGTAGTCTGTTCTCCTAGTTGCCAAAAGGAACATTTCCCTCACACACACTAGCCCCCCACACTGAGTATTTGCCGGATTCAAACCCCTACCTAAGTTATGACACTCGAGACGGACGCATTAGTGGAGCACACTAGTCACATTACTGAGAGGTTTCCCTTCTCCTGCTTTACTTATAGGGTGCTGACATCATCAGTGTTTAGAAAGGGGAATGTGCATCCTGTAGTCTGTTCTCCTAGTTGCCAAAAGGGACATTTCTCTCACACTCACTAGCCCCCAACACTGAGCATTTGCAGGATTCAAACCCCTACCTAACTAAGTTATGACACTCGAGACGGACGCATTAGTGGAGCATGTTATTCACATTACTGAGAGGTTTCCCTTCTCCTGCTTTACTTATAGGGTGCTGACATCCTCAGTGTTTAGAAAGGGGAATGTGCATCCTGTAGTCTGTTCTCCTAGTTGCCAAAAGGGACATTTCCCTCACACACACTAGCCCCCCACACTGAGCATTTGCAGGATTCAAACCCCTACCTAACTAAGTAATGACACTCGAGACGGACGCATTAGTGGAGCACGCTATTCACATTACTGAGAAGTTTCCCTTCTCCTGCTTTACTAATAGGGTGCTGACATCATCAGTGTTTAGAAAGGGGAATGTGCATCCTGTAGTCTGTTCTCCTAGTTGCCAAAAGGGACATTTCCCTCACACACACTAGCCCCCCACACTGAGCATTTGCAGGAGTCAAACCCCTACCTAACTAAGTTATGACACTCGAGACGGACGCATTAGTGGAGCACGCTATTCACATTACTGAGAAGTTTCCCTTCTCCTGCTTTACTTATAGGGTGCTGACATCATCAGTGTTTAGAAAGGGGAATGTGCATCCTGTAGTCTGTTCTCCTAGTTGCCAAAAGGGACATTTCCTTTACACACACTAGCCCTCCACACTAAGCATTTGCAAGATTCAAACCCCTACTTAACTAAGTTATGACACTCGAGACAGACGCATTAGTGGAGCACGCTATTCACATTACTGAGAAGTTTTCCTTCTCCTGCTTTACTTATAGGGTGCTGACATCATCAGTGTTTAGAAAGGGGAATGTGCATCCTGTAGTCTGTTCTCCTAGTTGCCAAAAGGGGCATTTCCCTCACACACACTAGCCCTCCACACTGAGCATTTGCAGGATTCAAACCCCTACCTAACTAAGTTATGACACTCGAGACGGGTGCATTAGTGGAGCACGCTATTCACATTACTGAGAGGTTTCCCTTCTCCTGCTTTACTTATAGGGTGCTGACATCATCAGTGTTTAGAAAGGGGAATGCGCATCCTGTAGTCTGTTCTCCTAGTTGCCAAAAGGGACATTTCCCTCACACACACTAGCCCTCCCCCCCTGCAGCATGTCTGACCATGTCTGTTCTGTCCTTGGTCTGGTTTGCAACCCCTCTACTGACATAGGGGTTTATATTTAAGCTGGTGAGCATATCTATAATGAACACGTAGGGTATTGTATAGAAGCCTTTGCAAGGTCCAGCTACTCTGTGTGGACCACATTGCCCTCATCAGTGACCTTAATGACTGTTTCAAATGAGTCAAACATGTTTAGGGGCAGGATCTGCACTTAAGAAAGCCACACTGGGTAGGGTCCAGTGTCAGTAGATCCCCAATATCTTTATGTCTGTGGTACATGCTGATCCTTTCCATAGCTGTGCAGACCGAGCTTCTCAGGATTCTGGGGTGGTAGTTTTCAGTATCCATTCAGGCAACACCTTTGTTGAGAAGGACCACTGTTGTTGTACACTGCTCTTTGGGTACATATCCTGTGGTAAGGCTGACATTGAGCAGTAGTGTGATTTGGCATTCCATTCATCTTGGAGTCCATGATGGACTCAGCCCAGGACACCATCTCATACCATTGCTGCTGTGTGTTTTGCTTTGTAGATGCTGGCTGTTACCTCAGCATCTGCAATGTCAGGGGGCCAGCAGTCTGCTGGGATTGATATTTTGCATTCTGGGGGGGGGGATTTGCACTGCACCTGTGAGGATGTATGTTGGCAATATGTGTGTGTGTTTGGTATGTTGTTTGCGATATTTGTGTGATTCAGAGCATATCTGTGAATTCCCAACACGGTTCCTACCATCAGTTGTGGAAGCCTTGGGGATTATCCTTAGTGTCCTGTACAATTTGTATCTTCATAGGTTCATAGGTTCATACTAGGCTATCCACCCTAGGGCATTTGTTAGCCTAGCCAGAGTGTTTGTGGCTTTCGCCACCCCTTGATATGTGAATATTATGGCCATTTATGATTTGCTTTGCTGTGCCTCTGTCTGGACGTGACACAGTGAAGATCCCCAGTGTAACTCTATGATCATCCATCCACTTGGCAAGATTCCTGTTGAAGAGTGTCAGTGAGGGGCTCTGCCTAACATGGAGTGGGATTCTGTTCCAGGGTGTGGGGAGCCTCTGGGTTATGTATCTGTCCCTCCAGCACATCCTATTTCATTATGTGTTGAGGTTGACATCTCTCACTCTCACAGCTCCGATGGCTTTGAGTTTTCTGGGGTGGAGCATGTCCATTACTCCTGTGTTGGACATGGCCTTGTACAACAGGCATCCAATGCCTCTGTGTAGGCAGTATGTGACTGCATTCAGCTGGGGTGTCTACAGCCAGGCAGCATATGACATATATTTGAGACCCTTTATCTTCTTGGTGAGGTATCTTTGAGGTCTTTCTAACTGCTGCAGGTGTTAGGTAAGGTACATCCCATATGAGGCATTGTTCTAGATTATGGGTGTGATAAAAGAACAGTATAGGGGCACAATGACCTCTGTTGACGTAGATGTGAATCCTTTCATGATACGGTGTCCAATGTAGACAGTCTTCCTAGCCACATTGGCAATGTGAGTGTCACATAACAGGTTACTGTCCACTTGTGTCCCTAGGTCCCTGATTACTCCTTCCATACATAATGGTTTACCACCTATGTGGTAATTTGTGGTACCTTGTTTGGTATTTGGTGGGACGTTCATACTGTCCAGTGCCTTCAGGACGGCTGGGTGGGGTTCCTGTGTGTGAGGGTGTGGTCTGTAGCATGCTACAGACTGTACAGCAGTCTTGCCTATGGTTAGTTGCACATGGGTGGACTCCAATGCCTTGTGCATTGTCAGTTACCTGGATGTATGGGTGTCTGTGCTGAATATGGATACTCACCCTCCTTTTATGTTTTGTTCCAGGTTTTGGGGCCATGACGCATGATATGTGGTATAACCAGGTAGTACTGGTGTGCTGTCAGGAGGCTTGCAGCAGGTTTCTGTCACTGCACAGACATCGATGTTCTCAATACTGGGGATGGCCTCGGGAGCATGCATATTGGGGTTTACACATCTGGCATTGGTCAGCATTACCCTTATGTTTCTTTCCACTTATGTTTTGTAGGGTGGTGGGTTAGTCTTTTCAGCCTTGCCTACGAAAGGCTCTATGGAGGTGGCAAAAGCCTTATCCAATATCCAGACGCCCAGGGGTAACAGGTGCAAGCCATCCCTGGAACAGCTGCGTGTCTTGTCAAGCATGACATCCCAAGCAGACAGACATTGGATCCCCTTGGAATGACACCAGTAATTGTGCCACTTGTTATAACTGATCATTCCGTGTTTGTACTGTGGCATCATTCTTGGTGAGGGTAGGATGCTGCAGATGGTCAGTGTCATACCGGCCTGGACTACATAATCAGAGTGCTCATCTATGTCTCTTTTCATGTAGTCCGGGGAGGTACATCTCAGGTCATTCACACCAGCATGGACTATGACTGCATCATATTTCTACTTGCTTTGGGGTGACCTGCATACTTGTGTTATGTGGCGTATTGTGGCAGCCTACAGGCAGCTTACTGTACCCTTTCCCTTGTCCAGTCTGGTGTGTGGGACAGCAGTGTGTCTCGCTATGGAGTCACCTATTACAACTGTATCAGGCATGTTGTTTCTCCTTCTGGCCTGTGACTGTTTGGCACACCAGCTTTGTGTACTATGTGTTGCATATGCTATGTTTGGAGGTTGTTTGATTGGGTGTCTGCTTTGGAGGCCACTGTTGGTGTGGTGTGTTTGTGATTCGGGCCTCCAGGAATGTTTTTCTGTGTTTATGTCTTTGGTTTGCAGTTGTGATAGGTCTATGTGGGACTGGGTTTGTGGTGTGTGTGGTTACCTTCTCCTCCTGACTAGTTTTGGGAGTACTGAGTTGAGGAAGCTCAGCCTCCAGTTTGGATAGATGTTTGCATCTCTCACATATATTTGTATTTCTTGGGGGGAGTTGGGGGTTGTCTGTGTACTTGGGGCAGGTGTAACATTGCCTCAAGATTCACAGATTCAACTTGTTGTGGCTGGCCTTAGTGGATTGTATGTGTGGACATATTTTATTGCCATACTACTGATCAGTGATTACTTCATTTTTTATGTTTGCTCTATCATGTAGTAGCTTCCTCATTCTCTTGCATGGTTTGGTTATGGCTGGTGTCCACCATGCCAGATGCCTGCGTGTATGGCATTGTGCCTTGTTTTAATTTAGGATTGCATAATCCAAGCATTCTTGGCAGTGTTCATGGAATGGCTGTATTACAGGTTCTGAAGTGTGGCCCATATTTTGCACCTGCACAGGACCTTTAATGGATTCCACATCAGTTTGGAGGAGTGCAAATATTGCTTTACACATGTTTTCACTGTGGTTTTCTGGCCAGGGACTGTGGTCAGGATTTGTATATCCAGTGTGATTACTCTATGGTCTGGTTTTACCAGTGAGCAATACAATTCTCGTCTTGCCATCCAGTACCCATGTTGCTGATTATCACATCCAGTATGCTTACCCCTCTTGTGGGAGTGGTACGTTGTTCCTGGGCATTTTGGTTTATGGATTCTATGAACTTTTGTCCTACAGTGTTGGGGCTAGTATAATGCTCCCAGTCTATGTCTGGGTATTTTCAGTCACCCAATATAATGCGGTTTGGAGGACTTGATATATTCATGTATTCCCGCATAGGCCAGGTGCAGTTCCTGGTGTTGGGACGGTAGTCTGTAGCAGGCTATAAACTGGGGGGCAGTTTTAGCCACTGTTACTTAACCATGGCTAGTCCATGCTGCTTCTTGTTGTGGGACCAACATGGGGGTGTGGTTATCCTTGACAATTATTGCTAGTCACCCTCCTTTTGTAGCTTGTTCCATGTTTTGAGGCTGTACAGCACAGTATGAGGTGTAACCTGGTAGTGTTAGGGTGCTGTTGTGAGCCTTGACCCAGTTTTCTGTTACAGCACAGATATCAACATTCTCCATACTGGGTGAGTTTAGACTGCATGCATCTTGCTGTTTCGACTTCTGGCATTAGGTAGCATTACATCTAGGTTCTTATCCCTTCTGATACCTATGGAGGTAGGTTTGTGTTTTGAGCCTTACCTATTCAGGGCACGCTGTGGATAACAACAGCCTTTGCCAGTATCCATACGGCCTGCACTGATAGGTGCATGCCAGTCCTAGCAGGTGGAGCATCATGTCATGCTCAGCATGTCATCCCAGGCTGGCACACATTGGATCCCCTTTGACTAACTGCGATACTTCAGCCAATTATTGCACTTGATCATCTCATTGTCATATTGTGGCATGATGCTTGGTGAGGGTAGGATGGTAGTCAGGGTCCTCAGGTGTGCATATAGTACATGGTGTTACATTACTTAACACATGGCATTCATGCCTCAGGTGGTGCTGCAGGGCTGCCTCTGTCGGATGCACATATTACACTCCCTGTACATGTTTGTGAGCAGGTCATGTTGTTTTAGGCATCCCTGTTATTATTTGAGTGAGTCAGAGGGGGTATCATTCCCAGGGTTCCTACTGAGCCAGTGTATGTGCTATGCGTTGCCTCTTTGCCAAGGCCAGGGCATACTGGGCATGCCTCCTTCTGCCTACTGGGGCAGGCTCAGGTTGTTCCTCCTCCGAGTTACTCTCTGGCTGTGATGGCCTTGGCAATGGTGGGGGGCTGTTTGGCCCAGCCCTATGCTGGTCCTGCTGCAGCTGTTTTCGCAAGATCATATTATGTAGCATAGCACATACCATGACAATTTGGGTACATGTAGTTGGTGTGTACTGCAAGGCTCCACCAGATGTGTCCAGACACCGGAACCATGACTTGAGCAGCCCAAACACACGCTCTATTACATTATGTGTTTGTGCGTGTGCCTCATTATGGTGTTCCTGTTCAGGTGTGTGTGCATTTCTGATGGGTGTCATCAGCCATGGCTCCAGTGCATAACCTGCATCCCCCACTAGGTGTCCGTGTGGGATGTCCCCATTGGCAAATGTCTGGTACAGCTGCGTCAAATGCCAGATGTGGGAATCATGGTAGCTCCCAGGGCAGCCAGCACACACATTCATTATTATGCCCTGGGCATCACACACAACCTGGCAGTTGATGGAGGGGAAGCCCTTACGGTTAATGTAGGCCCTACCCCGCTCACCGGCTGGTGCTTTGATGCATATGTGCGTGCAGTCTATTGCACCCACTACCTCAGGGTATTCCGCTATTTGCTGGGAGAGACGCATATTGCTGGCCAATACCTCACGGGCATTGGGGAAATATACATAATCACCGACATGTGCTGACATGGCTTCCAGGAACTGGTGCAGTACCCTGGAGGCTGATGCCTGTGATATTCCCATCATATCACCAGTTGGTCTCTGGAAGGTACCTGTTGCTAGTATTCTTAGGCCAACACATACCTTGGTTTCCACTGGGATGGGTTCCCCTCTGTTGGTTCTGTGTGTGAGGCGTGGCCTGCACAGCTTCACTATTTGCTGCAGGAGGTCTCTGTCCAATCTATAGCGCTCTACTATCTCCAGCTCATGTAACCCATGGTAGGTGACCCTGGGCCTGTACACTCTTCTCCGTCTCCTCACTGTGGGATGTCTGGCACCATCTGCATTGTCACCACCCTCAGCAAGTTGCCTATGTCTCATTATGACAGCTATGGCAGCCCCTAACATTTCTGCTCTGAGTTAAGCTTTTTCAGTTTTCACTTCTAATAACTTACTCCTGTCTTGCAGTGTCTCTTGAGAGAAACATCTTGCACTGCTGTTTGCAGATTTTTAAGTGTTGGGCTGAGCTACTATTCTGTCTGTGTAATTGCCTGCTTCTAATTGTTTTCACCTGCTAGCTCCAGCAGTATTCCCTGCTAGCTTCCTACTAATTCTGTTGCTTCCTTTTTCCTTTCTGTTTCCTCAGGGGGAAGCAGCGTGTATACCAGCAGAAACACGCTCACAGTGGCTTACACAAGCGCACACATGCTTACACGGTTCAGAATCTGCTTATTCGGGTTAAAACGTGCGCACACCAGTGCAAACAGTGTTAAACATCTACCAATACACTCCCACATGCTCAGTCTGCCTTACACGCACACACACTGTCCTACTCGCGCTTCATGGCGCGCACACATGCGCATGCATGCCCAGCAAGAAACTTTGGTGTAGGCAACAGTGTACACCTTCCATTTCTTGACTTTCCCATGCTTATGTTGTGGCACTCCTCTTTCCATGATATGTGTCTGACATCTGTCATGTAACTTTCACCTCCAATGAACTGCATTTCTTTCTGCCATTCCCCCCTGTGATGTCACCTATCTCCTAATCTGTTCCTCCCCCTTCTGTAACTCTTACACTACTCAGAATGTGCTCATTTGCTATGTGACAGTGGAATTCAGTATCCTAACACTCATTTGCATCAGATTGCCTACTAATGCTTAGTTACATCTCTTAGACTCAGCTTCCCCACTTAGCAACCACTAAACAGTGGCCATGTTGTTTTTGGTCTGCTGGTCCCTGCATTGTAAATCCATGTATTGCATAAAACCCACATTTGTGGGTTTATAACCTTCATTTTTATGTTTTATACAGCGCAGTCTATTTGCGCGGGGCTGCGCTGGGTTTAAACATCGGCGATCACCGAAAAAAAAATTATATTTTTATTACTTTTGCATCAGGTTACCTTGCCAATGGCCACATATTTGGCCATTGGTATGCTGCCTGACACATATGCACCCTTTATTTGGAGCTGACATGGTTCCATTGTGAATTTTGCAGAAACGTACTCAGTTGTCAACTGAGTACATTTCTGCAGCTAAAACGGCTCTTACACGGGCTGTTTTGGGCTTCCTGGATTGCTAATCAACCTCATTTGCATGCTATTCGGCTGCAAGTGAGGTGATTAACTTATCCACGCCCACTCCGTGTAAGAGACGTTTTAGCTGGTCTCTTACATGGACTTTGGGCTGTTCCTGGATCGCGAAGGCTGCATGGAGTCTTCCACTACTCTTAGACTCCGTGCAAGCCTTTGTGAATCCTGCCCTCTATAATTTCCATTACATAACATGGTTGTTTGTGCTTTCATTATAGTAACAAGGGGTGTAACTATACTGCATGGGACACATGTATACATGAGTGTTTTGACATGTTATATGCACTCACACATCCATTTTACACCATCTATACTACCCTGGGTGACAAAAATAACTTACCACATATTTTAATATGAACATAGCACTTTTAGCACTGCTTTTTTTATGTAAATTTGGATTGCTTGTTGTATTATTTGAGCCGTGTATGCCTGCATGCAAAACTGGGACTCTGACCACTACACTATCTTGGTTTCAGGAGTTGAGCTGTAGATTTTTATTTATCACCTATTGGATATTATATATTAAATGGAGAGTATTGAGATTTTCAGCCATGTCATTAAGAACTCTTGTTAGGACATAATGGCATACATTTCAGTTTCAGACTTGTATCCTTCTCAACATTAATGCTAATGCATACTCTGTTTTCTATCAATTTTCTGTCTTTTCTCTGTGCAGATGGGATGACACCAGTGCTCAGGCTGTGGTTGAATACACTGCAGAATGGGTCTGAGAGCCCATAACTTTGTTCATGTTGGATGCAGCCAAGAATGATATCAGTCCTATGGGGACCTCTATGTGTTGCCTTTGAGAGGGCATTACAGACCTGATTACTGATCATGAGGGGAGGGGGGCAGGTGCTGTATGTGCACATGTGTACCTATGGGGGGACGGGGGGTGATGTTTGCACTTCACCTGTCTGCAGCCAGTTGTCTATATCCATGGCAGATGTGTATGTGGTTTTATTGACTACCACTACAGAGCAGATATGTGTGTTGCCTCTGGAATTGCAGACACACGTTTGAGAGGCCTATTGATTGGCCTTGGTGTATGTCTCCAGTTTGCACTCAAAGCCAGCCTTAGGGTACATCACCTGTGACCTTATTTGCTTGTACAGAACAAGGTGACATGGCTTCCAATGAGGCACCTATTCCTTCATGGCTTATCCTGTGATTATTTCCACCTATGATGGTAGTTGTGTATTTCTGCTGTCCACCACAGGCATTCAGCCTACCTTGAGGGTGTTGATGTTGTCCTGTCAGGTATTGCTGAGATCATAAAGCTATGTAGGTGCCCACATAGTAATGTGGTGTGGGTCTGGATGCTGCTGCTAGTTCCAACATATGGGACGCCCATCATGTGGGCCCTACCCATTTTCCTTGCCTGTGCGTGGGACATTACGGAGGTGTGGGGGCTACTGCTTTACAGACAGTAGGTGGAAATGCCTCACAGGGCATGTGGAGACAGCCCAACAACATGGGGGACAAAGTTCCAGAATTGGGCACAGATTGTATGTCATTAGTGCTGTTATACACATGGAGGATTGCTAGATTAACAGGGTTCCTCTGGACATGCATTTACTTGGTGACTTGACATCTGACAGTGATATGCCTCTGACATACCTCTCAACTGGCATGTTGTCCACAGGCTGGCCAGATGTTTGCCATTTATGCTTGGTCTGGTCCTCGAACAATGTCTGTTTTTGTGGGGTTGGTAGGATAATGTGAGGGTTGTAGTCAGTAACTGTTGACATCCATTTGTGTTCCAGACATCATATCCTTCAGTGATATGTTATAACAGCACGTGTAACACCAGCTACTTTTTCAGTTTGTAAGACCATTATATGTGATATGTCCCTCTTTCCAGCCCTCTGTCCCACAAGTATGTAATGTATTGTCCCAATTCTCTGCACTATGAGGTGCAGAGGTATGGTATATCATTAATGACCAACTGCACTCCAGTTATCATGCCAATGACCTGACAGACTCCTGGCCATGGTATGCAGTGGTGGCCAGGATTATGGTGCCACACCCTGGCAATTCTGTGGAAATCTGTACACATGACAGTTATGCATGTCTGACCATTGTGAACAGACTGCTAAGACTGTGTAGCAGTGTTGTGTGTAGATGTTTGTTGGGCTGGGTAGGGACAGTAGCACATATGAATGCCATACATCCTTTACCTATCTGACTCTGCATGCTGCTACAGCTGCTGGTGGTTTATCGGTTCTGTATGCTTGTAGGGGCTGATGCTGCAGGTGGATTGGACACTCTAAATTGGCATTAGGTGTGAGTGTGTGTGTGTGTGTGTGCCTTCTGTGGAAGGTTGGGCACCGGGCTGGCAACTCGACACTGTAAAACTCCACTGCCAATCATGAGCAGACAAGGTGATCTGCTGTGGCGACCCCTAACCAGGAAAAGCCAAAAGAAGAAGAAGAAAATGCTTGTAGGGGCTGACTGTGACATGTCCTGTAATACCTCAGCATTCCCAGTACACTGTGAATTGGGCCAGTATATGTTGGTGTAGTGTGTGACTAGCAATCAGGATATGTGTGTTCAGACAGTCATTCTACTCTATAGAGTTCATTTTTGGACTGATATGTTGCTGTGACTGTGGTGCAATTGTTTTTGGGTGGACATTTTTGCACCACTCTCTGCTTTTCACTACAGTTCCATCCCTGTTGTGCATGCTATATTTGAATATACATTGGTACTTGGCCAGAGGTGATGTGAGGGAGTGTCATTTTGGTGTTACTGCACTTCATAAGGTGCTGGGTGACATGTTTGGCAGCTATCAGGGGATTTCCATTCTGTTACATCACTGCGGTCATACCTCTACACTGTCCAGAGGCCTAGACACCATCCAGATGCATGGCTCATATGTTTGGTCTGTTCCCTAGACAGTTGTTTTCCTTGGCTAATCTGTAGGATATCCTCGGGAATGCAGGTAGTAAATGCTAACATCCATTGGTGTTACTGTCTTCATATCCCTCAGAAAAGAAATGTTACAACAACTCTGGTAACACCAGAAACTGTCTACATTTATAACAGCAATATGTCCAATATACCCCTGTGGTTGGGCCACTGTCCCCCAATTATGTCAGGCTTTGCCCAGCTGTCATGCACTAAGAGGTTCAGAGGTATGTAGTGTCATTATTTATTGCATTCATTCTTGCTACCATCCCAGTGATGTCATAGACCCCAAGACATGTAACAAGGAAGTGGCCATAGATATGAGTCCTGTGCCTGTACATTCTCTGAGAAACTGTACATTTGAGAGGTCTGCCCATTGTTAAAAGACTGTCAGGATTGTGCAGCAATGTAGTGTGTACATATTATTTGGGCTGTGTAGGAAGGGGGTACATGTCATGGACTTTTTCTATCTGACTGTGCATGCTTCTCCAGTTTCTGGTTCCCTATCATCTGTATATGTTTGTACATGCAGACCCTGACATGTCCCATAACACTTCAAGATTCCCACTACACTGTGACTTGGGGCAATATATGTAGGGGTAATGTGTGAGTGGCAAACGGGATGTTGCTCATACAGTTATTATACTGTAGTGTTCAGTTTGCTTGCTGATATGTCACTGTGACTGTGGTGCAATTGTTTGTCGGTATGCCCTTTCACATCAGTGTCTGTTTTCCACTAGTGTTACATCCCTGTAGTGCCAGTTATATTTGCTAATGCATGTGTAAAGCCCCAGAGCTGGACTTGGGTAGTGTTATGTCTGTCTGATTGTAGTTTGGACATTGCTCGGTAGCTCAGTGTAGTTTCCCTAATGTTGTGTTGTGTTATGTCCACATATTCATAAGATGTCCAGTTGTCTAGCCAATATCTTTGGTCTGGTCCTCATAACTGTTGTGTATTCCTGACACATCAGTGGGATGATGGGGGATTGAAGTCACTAACTAATGAGAAGCAATTGAGTCCTGGAATTGTGATATTTCAGTCGATATATGTTAGGACATACAGTGTTACTACATCAACTTTCTCAGCTTATTTACTGACGTATTTTGGATATGTGCCTATTTTCAGGCCTTTGTTCCCCCACTTTGTCAGGCTTGGTCCAGATTCATTGTACTAAGGGGTTCTGAGCATACCTCTCCACTGCTAGGATTTTGACAGAATGCCCGGATGTTTGGCCCATACTTTTGTTCAGTTCCAAAATTAATTTGTATTTGTCTGGTAAATCACAGTGATGATCCAAGGATTTATGTCAGTAAATAATGGCATAACATTTCAGTTTTCATCCTCATATCCTTCAGTAATTGTCTGCTGAAATGCACTATGTTAATAAGTTAATAAATATTACCTGTGGCAGGCACCATTTTTAAAACTACAATCCACTCTGCTACAGGCCCCATGAAGGCTCAGTGTCTCTCCAGTGTTTTACAAATGTAAATGCCTATTTTTGTTGAATTGTATTAGACATTTTACAACTGTATATGTTTATGTTGAATTGTGTTAGACATCTAATATGATTTATGCTTTATTATTAGATGTTACTATGGCATGCTAGCATTTGTATGCACCAATTTGTTTTTAATATAATAGTATGTGTGGTCTATTTTCATAGAAGCACCTTGTTCACTAATGTTATTCATGTAATTGTGTCGTGTGTAGACAGCTCATACTAGTGTCTAATTATTTCTATATAATTGTGCTGTTACTGGTGGATAGAATCACATTAGAGAATCACGACAGATTGCTGCTTACTATATTTTTATCTGTGACAGCATAACTGTTTGGGGTTTCTTATCTAATGTTCTTCCAATTGGCTCAGTATCTGCATATACTAAGTAGTTGGTGCATGGCATTGTCCTGCATGTGGCATCTATTTGCTCAGTGTGTTTTTTATAATCTTTATAATATATATTTACCATCTCAAAAGTACTTACTCCTCTCTGTACTCTTCTTTTCTAGACCTAACACCACTCTTAAGTATTCAACTGCGGTACCACCTATAACATTCTTGTAAGAAAAGCGCAGTCCAGGTCTGAACGGTCTGCAAACAGCTACAGTTAACTTTGAGTATGTGTCTACCTGTTTGAGCCAATATTCATTTTCCCCTGGAGAGCACTCTGCTTTGGTTGTAAGCAGACCCCCCCACCACACACACACACACACACACACACACACACACACACACACACACACACACACACACACATCTTCCACTTTCTCTTATTCCCTTCTGTTAGCAAATAGTATCCATAACTGATCAATACTGTGTGTTTGTAAATTTAAACTATGACCACAGTAGCCTACTGATACAAGGTTATCCTGATTTTCCACCTGAGAAATTAAGAAATGACTTACAGTTTCAGAGCAGTCCTTGGTCAATTGTGATTGTTTCTTAACACATACTTGTCTTTGCTTTGTGATTGTTTCCAGCCCCTCATACGAGCTTTGAGACAAATGTTTGCGGATGGTTCATGTGTTTCTGCGGGGTTAAGACAACCTAGCTGTTTTATCCCCCCTTTCACTGCTTCTATGCATAGTTTTATTAAATGTTGTGAACATGACTTGTTAAAATATTTACAGCATGATCATGAAAAAAGATTCTATAATTTAACAGCTGTTCAACGTGAAGCTATGTATAATTTGAGTAAGAATGACACCATTGTCATCAAGCAAGCGGATAAAGGAGGGGCAGTAGTGGTTTTGAATGCCACATACTATTTTGACAAAATGAAACAGTTACTGTCTGATGCAGATACTTATATACCTATAAATCCCCTACAAGTTAAGCTATTGGTAGCACATGTTCATAATGCACTTAAACAAATTTTGGATGATAAGCGTATTGATGAGCAATTGTTTAATTTTTTTAAAAAAGGATGATGTTGTTACACGATTTTAAGCGTTACCCAATATTCATAAAAGTATACGGACCCACCCTCCGACCTATAGTGTCAGGTAGAGGTGGGTCACAGAGAATATATCTATTTGGCTGGAATGCACTCTAAGGCCATATTTGGATCGTATTGATGAAGTGCTTAAAGATACAGGACATTTTTTAATGACTTTAGGGGCCATGAATATTGATAACAGCAATGGGTTACATTTGATGGCCACAATAGATATACAAAATCTGTTCACAGCCATTAGTAATGATTATGGTGTCATGGCTATACATACAGTGTTACATGAAATGGAAGTAGAGGGTTCGAAGATTGATGTTATCACTAACTTGCTTACTTTGGTTTTGGAGAACAATGTTTTCATGGGAGCCAATAGCATATATAGGCAGGCACATGGGGTAGCCATGGGCACCCCATGTGCCAATACCTATGCTAATTTGGTACTGTCTTTTTGGGAAAACAGGTTTATTTTTTAATACAATACTTGGTCACAATATATTATTCTTTACAGGCGTTTTGTGGATGATATTTTTATTTTGTGGAATGGGAATGAAGTACAGTTTAATGATTTTTTAGTTTTCATTAATTCATCCACTTCCTTTTTGCGATTTACGGCCAATAGTTCATGGACTGACATTGACTTTCTAGATGTGCATTTAGTTCAAAGGAATGAAGGTTTTTCCACACACCTGTTTAGGAAGGATTGTTGGAGGAACACCCTACTAAGCTTCGATAGTATGCACCCTAGGCATACCTTTCCTAATATCATAAAAGGACAGGTTAGTAGGGTTTCTAGAATTTGTACAGATGAAACACTGTTCAATGTTGAGGCTGATAAACTGATTGGTTTGTTTAGTGAAAGAGGTTACAACAAATCCATGACCAAAAGAATTATCCAGAACAGCAAGATACATAGAAGTGATAGGTCGACGCCATGGCTGCTCTCTGATATGCAAGACAGTTCATCTAAGTCAAATAGGGGCATATATAAAAGAAAACCTCAAATTATGTTCACTTACAGTAATAACATAAGAGGGGTCTGTGATTTAGTCCAAAAGAATTGGAATATTCTAACCACTGATGATAGAATTCATTCCATAGTAGGGGAATATCCCTGTTTTGGCTTTAGAAGAAATAAAAATCTTAAAGACATTTTGTCTCATGAAAAGTTAACTGATATTAAACATTTCAAGGCCAACCCAGGTACTGTTCCATGTGGTTCGTGTAAAGCTTGTGCTTATATTAATAGAAACACTAGCTTTGTTCATCCAGTTACTGGGAGGGTTTTTGAGTTTAAAGCCAGGGCTACATGTAGGACTACAGATTTAGTATATATGGCAGAGTGTGATCAGTGTGAAAGTTTTTATGTTGGAAAAACAAATTGCATGTTTAAGGTTAGGATTTTACAACATCTATCAGCTATTAGGAATGCTGATACTCATAATGCCCTCTATAGGCATATAGAGAAACATGCACAGCTTCAGATTTAAAGCCATTGTTAATATCAGGTTGAACAGTAGAGGGGGTGATATTAAGAATATAACAGAGCTCAATGAGGCCAAGTGGATTGTTGAACTATTGGCCCATAGACCTCCAGGTCTCAATGAGATGATTCCAATGAAACCCGCCCTGAAAAATAGGCGGATGTTTTATTGAAATTGATTGGCCATGCTTTGTTTTAAATTGTTACTACTTTGTTTGATGGTTATCTGAAGAAGGGTTACACCCAAATGCGCTCATCTGTAATTGTTTTTACTGCTTACTGAAGTTGGATTTGTACAGTTTTTTCTACTTGACATTGGATTTTATTAAAACCTTTGGACATTCAGCAGTGTTCTGCAACGTTTTTTCTTCATATTTGTTCCTTGGCGTCTAGCAGAACTTAGGTGAGGTGTTTTGTTTCACATTTTTGACTGCTGAGCAACTAACATGGTCTCTACCCGCTTCACTCCCCACCCTGCCCCCTATTCCCTCCCGCCCCCAGTGGTCCCACCTTTATTGCACTCAAACCCCTCCCATCTTTCTAATAGCCAACCACAGCACTAACCCAACACTACCTCTTCCATCTTCCCACTACTATCACACCTCCTCAACTAACATGTACAAGCATACCTTTCCTATGCTCACTGCATGCACTCTCCTTGCATATCTTACATCCTACCAAAGCTCCATCATTCCCCCACTCAATCACTACCACTGTACTACTACTAACACCACCACTCATGTCTCACCCACACTCAGCTCCCCTCCCACAAGCTCAGGAACCATCCCTATGCACCCCCCACATATTCTACCAACTATATTACTCAAACATAAAGCATCCCTACAACTTAACATAGTAACCCTCCCACCATACCTATTACGCACAGAGCACAATCATAAAGTTTCCCTTATAAACAAACACATTCAAAAACTGAGAAAACTAATCATCTCATGCTTATCAAAACTAGCCCTAAGTGGAGACATCCACCCCCAACCCTGGCCCTACCATCTCCAACCCCAATCTTCATAATCAGACTAGAAGCCACAACTTCTCCCATATTACAGCCAATAGAAAGCCAAGTGACTTCCTTCTACTATGCCTAAATATTAGAAGTATATCCAACAAAGTCCATGAACTCCATGCCACCATAGACTTGTACTCCCCAGATATAGTCATCCTGACAGAAACCTGGCTAAAACCTCACATTACCAGTGAACAAATACTCCCTACAGGTTACAGCATACTAAGAGTAGACCGGCTAAACAAAAAAGGAGGTGGTGTAGCTATAATATTTAAACAGCATCTAAACATCCAGATCTTAAAATCATCAGCTCCACAAATAGGCAATGAAGAAATAATATATACCAACTTCAAAATTAACCAAAACAAAACCATCAACATAATTGGATGCTACTTCCCACCTGGCCAAAACATCCCTCCCCTAGAAAACCTCCTCAGCTGGTCTACCCACCATCTCCCCCAAGAAACTATCATCTTAGGTGATTTCAGTATTGACTGGCAATCCTGTTCTGGCAACAATCCAACCCATCATGTGCACCTTCATGGCTTCACTCAACTAGTCCAGTCACCAACCAGGATAAATAAAAACTCCACCAAGCACACTACCCTGGATTGGACACTAGTCAGTAAGAGCCCCCAGTCATATATAACAGGCTGCTTATCAGATAGCCTCAGTGATCACTCCCCAACATTCCTACTCAAAAAATACCTATACCAAGCTAAACCTGTCATCTACCGTCAAATACATAAAAAACTAAACTTTAACCCACTCACATTCATCTCATTCCTCAAACAATGTAACTGGCATCCTCTAAAGTACCTCAATCTAGATGATGCAGTTGAATTTTTTAATACTACCTTCCTGAACATCCTTAATTACCATGCCCCCATAAGATTCTCCAGAACCAAAGCACAACCCTCCCCATGGCTACAGAAAACCACTAAGTCAGAAATGAAAAACAGGGATAAAGCCTGGGAGCACTGGCACAAAACCAAAACCCCCTCAGCTAGACAGAAATTCCTAGAACTACGCAATAGAGTCAAAAAGAACAGGACAAATCCCAATACTACCAGTCTGCCCTAGTCTCCTCACAACACAGCCCCAAACAATTCTGTTCCTCCATAAACTCCATCCTCCACCCAGGTAAAGTCAGTACCCCTCCTCCTAACATCCCTCACTCCTCAGAAAATATTGCTACCTCATTCAACACACACTTCACCCAAACCATACTATCACTAGCTAAACAACACAACCCCCCTCCCTCCAACCCACACCTTCAACTAGTAATCTCCCCACTGCCTTCTCTTTTTCTCCTGTACCTACCTCCAACATAAAAAATCCTCTTAACTAAACTTAAACCCACCAAATTAGCAGCAGACAGCCTCCCAAGTGAATACCTACAAATCGCAGCTAATGCTCTGGCCTACCCAGTATCCATCTTGATTAACCGATCTCTGTCAGAAAGTTACGTTCCCACACTGTGGAAAGTATCACATATAATTCCCCTCCACAAAGGCGGACCCTCCACAGAACTAACCAATTACTGCCCCATAGTTATTCTCTCTCCACTCTCCAAAATACTAGAGAGATGCATACACTCTCAGGTCTCAGACTACCTCCTTACTAACAACCTCCTTTCCAGTACTCAGCATGGTTTCCGACCAAACCATATCACCACCACTGCCTTACTCTCCTTTACTAACACTATCCTTCAGCATAAAAACAATGGCTATCTCTCCTCTGCCACTTTCCTAGACCTATCTAAAGCATTTGACATGGTCCCACACAAACAACTTATCTCTGTCCTCAATAACCTATCCTTCTCACAATCGGTTACCAACTGGTTTCAGAGTTACCTGTCTGACCGCCAACAATCCATTGTATGGCAGAATGGCATATCTCCCCAACTACCTGTCTCCATAGGGGTTCCCCAAGGATCCATCCTTGGACCCCTACTCTTCTCTGTTTACACCAATAATTTAGCCTCTGCCACCAAACATGGCACACTCATACAATACGCAGATGACTCGACCATCATCTGCTCAGCCCAGTCCCTACCAAAACTGCAAAAAGTCACACAGGAAGCCTTTTCCTCTATTGAAACATGGTTATCCGATGTCTGATTAATACTCAACCCAAACAAAACTAAACTACTCATCTTCCAACCCACCAAACATATTCAAAACAACTCTCACTTTAACATCACGGCAAAAGACAACACCACTATATACCCAACTGAACACATCAAATTGCTAGGAGTGGAAATAGACAATAAACTAAAATTTGACATTCACATATCCATGACTATAAAAAAAGTCCACAAAAAACTAGGAGCGTTATACAGAAATAAGCAATTTCTCACCAAAGCAGCAAAGATTTCAATAGCAAATTCCCACCTTATCTCCACCCTACTTTATGCCTCTCCAATATATACCAACCTAAGGCAATGTGATCTAAACAAGC
This sequence comes from Protopterus annectens, assembly GCF_019279795.1. Taxonomy (NCBI): domain Eukaryota; kingdom Metazoa; phylum Chordata; order Ceratodontiformes; family Protopteridae; genus Protopterus; species Protopterus annectens. The sequence goes on along the minus strand of NC_056730.1, from coordinate 1,068,304,596 downwards.
TAGAAACCTGCTGCAACAAAATTGCCAAATTCGCCACAGGGGCATCCTACCGTAGTCACCACTGCCTCTCACTTGCTGAACTGGGCTGGCTTGAACTCCCTCACCTCCTTCAGTGGTATCAACTTTCACTCACCCACAAACTAGTAAACCATCCACTAAATGTCCCATCCCTCCAGAATCTACTCCAACCCTATTGCACCACCAGACCACTAATATCCAGCAGCAAAAATCACTTGCAGATCACTAAAGCCAATAACTCTGCTGGTGAAGTACTATTCTCTTGCACCATAGCCAAATTATGGAACTCACTCCCACCCACAATTACCTCCATACCATCATGCTCCCACTTCAAAACTTTACTAAAAGTGCAACTAAAAACATGCTGGCTATGCCCTTGCAACTCCCACTCTAATATCATCCACCCCATCCAACCACTACCTTTCTTTCCACTCCACTAACTACCTTGGTTATAGCAAGCTCAGATGCTCATAAGCCAGTACTTATTATACAGCACGAACTTCTTCTTCTTGTAACATTTGTTAATGTCTGATAGGCACTTCACAGATAAAGATTCTAGTTGTCTACTGATGTACTATGTTCTTCATCTGTAAATATGTTGTAAGTAATTGCTATGTAAATTGTTAATCACTATGTAATCCAATGTATATACTGTCTGTTTATTTTAACTGTGGAGCTTTTCTCCCCGGGCCTCCGCTGAAAATGGACCTACGTCCAGTCGGACACTCCCGGTCAACAAATTTAAATAAATAAATAACGATGTTGGTGTAGCAAATGTCTTCATTTGTAACAGCAGTATTTGAAATATGCCCCTATATATGGCCCATTCCTCTCCCCTTTTGCAGCCTTTGTACAGGTTTCTTGCACTAACAGGTTGAGTGGGATGGTTCTGAGGTATAACTGCACTGCATGTTATATACATGCATACATATATATATTTTTTTCCTTCCTTTATATTTTTATATATGTATATCTATATTATGACTCTATTTTTTCATATATATGTTTCATCACACACACACACACACACACACACACACACACACACACACACACACACACACATATATATGTGTGTGTGTGTGTGTGTGTGTGTGTGTGTGTGTGCGTGTGTGTGTGCGTATGTCTATATACAACACATTAATGGCTCCACAAAGCTTTCTCCCTAATGTTGTATACCTCTATTGCATGATATGCTTGAAAAAGTGACATTAAGTCCTACAGCTCAGATGATGTAGTGGTACTTTTCTTGAATTATAGTGTTCGGGATCATGAGTTTGACACTTAGGACTGCTGCTTTTTTTCATTAATGTTAAATGACCAGAATGCATGATACATTTGTTAAAGCATGACAGTTTCACAGCTCAGATGGTGTAGAGGTATTTTGCTATGATTGTAGAGGACAGCATCCCAGGTTCGAGACTTGGCAGAGTTGACTATTTTGTTGCTGGGCAGAACAAGGTCGGATGGATACAGAGTGATTAAGGTACATTTAAGCATATTATACTTATAATTTTATATTGTAAAATAATATTTATATACACAGTTTTACAATTACCTTCCATGACATCTCCCTATGTGCTTTCATTAAATTATATTCTTGTGTGATTATGTGACTATACTGTATGGGGCACTTGTGTTTATATGGGGTTTTCACATATTTTCTATATTGACATCTTACTTTTGGAACTACTACACTACACTGGTTGACAAAAACAAAGTTGTTACATAATTTAAGTTTACTAAAATAATTGTAACATTCCTTTCACATAGGAAAATAAGCTGTTTATCTTGGGACTAGAACCATTAATGCCTGCATGCAAAGCTGCAACTCTAGTCACTACACTACCTAGGCTTGACAATTTCACCTGTCTATTTCCATTTGGCTCCTATGGGATATTTAAGCTATGCTAAGCGGGCGGCCATAATATGTATGCCCACTTAGCTACACTTAAACATTCCTCAGGCTAGTGTAAAAAAGTATATATTATTATTATATTATTAGGTTATATGAGTGTGTATTGTGGTGTTCTGACAACTACTCGGGACTGCAATTGTGAAATACTGGCATTGATTTGGCTTTCAGGCTTCTATCCTTCAGGGACTCTTGCTAATACATATCCTGTTATTTATCAACTTTCTAATTGCGTGAGGGCAATTTTTCAGGCATGTCCCTAATGTAGTATTTATTCCCTCTGTCATTTGTGCCTTTGTTAACATGCACTGCTGTGAGGGAATATTGGCATACATTTGCTTTCAGACTTCTACACTTACGTGATTCATGCTGATGCATGACATGTTCTCTATCAACTTTCTATGTTTGTGGGGCTGTGTTTGTGCTTTTTCACTTTTGGGGGATTTATCCCCCATTATGTGTGCATTTGCACACATTTCCTGCTTTAGCAGGTTGCAAAAGTGTCATACAGCACTTTAGCAATGAAGGGGGTGCGTCACAGAACCTGTCACACACCACCTGTATTGCTTTCTGATTGCCAAGTTTTATTTTAGTGCCTGCGGACACTGAAATGATTATTTTTTTCATTTCAGTGTCTGTGGACAATGAAATACTGGCATAATATTATAGCAAAGCTCTAATATTATGCCAGTTCAGCTTAGAAAGTGCCATACATCAATTTCTGAGTGCAGGGGGTGTGTCTGGTGTCTGTGCACTACTCAGAAATGCCCCCTGCACTCATTCTCTAGTCATGTCTATATAGATTAAACAGTAGCGCACCTTCATGAATATGCAAGGCATGCTGTTGTTCTAAACGGACAAGAACCACTCCATGCAAGAATAGTTTTATTCTTGCATGGAGTTTTATGAATCCGGGGGTATATGTTGTAAAGGAGGATTACTCAATAGCAATTCTGGCTTGCTGGGTAGGCACTCAGTATTATGGATCTTTGGAAAGCAACGGGGGAAGATTATATAAATAGCTTATACAACAGTCAATAGCAATGGAGGTGGGAATAGAGGAACTTTGAAAATTAGATTATCATAAGGGGTGGAGGCCAGAGATACAGCCTTATTATAAAACAACTGAAAAAAGGGTGGGGGTGTTGGGAAGAAGAAGTAGGCAAGCTAGAGAGGCATCCAATAAAAAAGGCAATACTGAAGTTTTTTCAGTAATTCTAGCTTGGGGGTGGGTGGGTTGGCCAAGATGGTGAACTGGTAGCAGCCTACTTCTTGAGCTCTCTGACCTGAAATACATTTCTGACTGGAATTTTGTAACATAAATGATTTTTGGTTTGATTTATTTAATATCACTCTACTACTAAACTCCTAGGAATCTTACTGAAGAACTTTTTATAATCAGAACTCAAAAAAATTCCTGTCATATTCAACTGGACAAGAAAACCTCATTCAGCTCTTCAGAATGAGTCATATGAAAACTTCAACTCAAGATTCTTCTCTCAGAAAGGAATTACATTCTTTACTGACAAATATGCAGGACTTATCATTGAAAATAGACAAAATTGACAACAGGCTGGATTCCTTTAAAGACAAATGTTCTCAACAACTTGAAAACTACAAGAGATTGTTATGTACCATAAGTCTCAAATCTCAGTAATGGAACAATCCCTTAATGACATGGAAAGCAAGCTGGCTGAAGAAGAACATCAGACAAAATTTTTATTAAAACAAAACAACTATTTATTATACAAGCTGAATGACCTAGAAAATAGGTCCAGGAGGAACAACCTTTGTATCTATGGACTTCCGGAGATAGCAGAAGGAGATAATCTTATCAACTTTCTTACTTCTTGGATACCATCTACACATAAACTACCTGAATCACTTTCCTTTGGCATTGAATGAGCCCACAGATCCATAGCAACTACAGAAACACCTACTTCAACAAAATCTAGACCAAGATCCATTATTGCAAAGATGTTTTCCAGTCAGGATAAAGAATGAATTCTAAAAATGGCCTGGACAAACTCTCCAATAAAATTCCAAGGTTCACTTATCAGATTTGACAACGATTATTCCTCAGCTATGGTATCAAAAACAAGAAATTTTTATCATATTATAAAAGCATTGAAGAAAAAACAACTTAATATGCATTTACTGTTTCCAGCCAGATTGAAAATCTTCCTTTCTGAGGGTATCAAAATATTTGATTCATTGGACACTGCAACAAAATGCCTACTTAACAATAACACAACTGATCAAGTGGAAGCTATTGATTTGACTAATAGTACTCCCAAAAGATATGCTGAAAAAAATGAATGGAAAGTAGTTGAGCAGAAGAAAAAACTGAAGGACAAACAAATACATTAGTTTCCCTACATTCATTCTGTCATTATACTCCTATTTCTAAATTAAAAAGGGGGAGTAAAAGAATCAAAAGATTATTTTTCGCCTTAATAAACATCACTTACTACAGGTACTCTCTTCTCTGTTTGTTGTTTATATTCATGCATTTGATTATTGCTTAAAACATCTATTACAATGTATAAAAACTAAGAAACCAGGCTGTATAAAATCCAAATATCTTCTCTTTTATAACAAACCAGATTTCTTCGTAATATACAGCCCAGTAATTGTTGGGTGTAAAATACGTAGAAATGTCCATTCACCCAAAATCACTAAAACAATATAAAAATAAAGAAACCAGGCCGTATAAAATCCAAATATCTTCTCTTTAATAACAAACCAGATTTTTCTGTATTATACAGCCCAGTAATTGTTGGGTGCAAAAAAACATAGAAATGTTGAATCACCCAAAATCACTAAAACAGCATAAAAATGAAGAAACCAGGCAGTAAAAAATGTAAATATCTTCTCTTTAATAACAAACCAGATTTCTCCATATTATACAGCCCAGTAATTTTTGGGTGTAAAAAAATGTGGAAATGTCTACTGGGCTGTATAATACGGAGAAATCTGGTTTGTTATTAAAGAGAAGATATTTGGGTTTTATACTGCCTGGTTTCTTCATTTTATGCTGTTTTAGTGATTTTGGGTGATTGGACATTTCTACTTTTTTACACCCAACAATTACTGGGCTGTATAATATGGAGAAATCTGGTTTGTTATTAAAGAGAAGATATTTGGGTTTTATACTGCCTTGTTTCTTCATTTTATGCTGTTTTAGTGATTTTGGTTGATTGGACATTTCTACGTTTTTTTACACCCAACAATTACTGGGCTGTATAATACAGAGAAATCTGGTTTGTTATTAAAGAGAAGATATTGGGATTTTATATGGCCTGGTTTCTTCATTTTTATGCTCTTTGAGTGATTTTGGGTGATTCGACATTTCTACGTTTTTTTACACCCAACAATTACTGTCCAACAAATTATTGTAACTAACAATAATGTCATCTATGTTTGATGTCTCTTCATGTTGTAATTGTTGTTGATTTAATTTAAAGGATTCATGGCATTGCTTGCAAAGGTTAAACAACTTTCAAACTTCAGGTACTGAATGGTCTTTTTTGACTATTGATGTGATAAATCTATTTACAGTTATACCCCACAAAGAAGGTATAGATTATTTCACTGAAAGCCTGGTCAAAAGTAAATGTTTTAGTAATGACAGTGTGAATTTCATTGTTTCTTGCATGGAAATGGTACTTAAGAGCAACTATTTGATGCTCGAAGGGAAGATTTTTCATCAAATCTCAGGTGTGGCAATGTGGGCAAAGTGTGCCCCTATTTTTGCCAATTTCGTTTTACTCTATTGGGAAGAATAATGTGTTTTGAATTCCATCTACAAAGAAAAAATATTACTAAACAGTCAATTTTTAGATAATGTTCTGATTCTGTGGAAAGGTAATGAACAAGAAGCTAAATCTTTTGTAGAGTATTTAAATACAACTATCTTTTTGAAATTTACTAACAAATGGAGTGATGAACAAATAGATTTTTTGGATATCACTCTACTAAAAAGTTTAGATGGTATAGTGAGTAAAATATATAGGAAAGAAACATATAGTAATTGACTACTGCATTACACTAGTTGTCATCCTTTACATCAGCGTAGGGGTATCGTAAAGGGACAGATGGTAAGATTGTCCAGAATTATAAATGACAATAAAATTTTGGAGAAAGAATTATATATTTTAATAGGAATGTTTTTGGAAAGAGGTTATCCTCTTAAGTTGCTGACTAGAATACGTAAAGAGGTTTTAAGTAAGAGAAACACATTGTTTCCCCCTATTTTAGGGGTGAAGAGTATTGACAATGTGATAACAACTACACAACAAGATTCATTTAATTATAAGGCTTTAGTGTTAACTTACAATGGTCAAATAAAATATATTGAGGAAATTGTACGAACAGCTTGGGACATTTGTTTCAGCAGTGACCTTAAAAATTTTTTGGGTAGGTTTCCCAGAATTGTCTACTCGAGGGGTAGAAATGTTAAAGAACTTTTGGAACAGCATACTATTAAACATATCATTTCCAAAATGAGTAGATGTGGCACTTGTAGTATGTGTAGGTATATTAATGATGGCCCTTATGTGGGTGTACAAGGTTATAATAGAACCATTCCATGTCCAGGTAGAGTGAATTGTAATACATCTAAGGTGGTTTATTTAGCCACATGCACCAACTGTATTGCTTACTATGTAGGTAAGACCATTAGGAGATTAAAAGACAGGATAGGTGAGCATCTTAGGGCCATCAAGGGTCATGATACACATAATGCTTTATATACACATAATACAAAGTGTAGCAATTTTTTGAGATTTGTATTCTTTGTTATTGACAGGGTGTTGCATAGTGAAAGAGGAGGAGATGAAAAATGAAAGGTGGAACTTTTGGAGTACAAATGGCAGATTATGTTAAATGCCTTTATGCCACCTGGGCTCAATGAATACATCTCCTTAAAACCAATATTGAAGCAAAAAGCAAATGTTATTTAAATATTTAAATGACATAACAATTAAGTGCATAGATTACAAGGTAAATTATTGGATATGCATTTTTTATGTATTTATAAGTATTTTCTATATGTATTGTTAAATTTGAGGCTGGGACATTATATGCATTTGTATTTATTTGACACATGCTTCTTTAAGGGCAAGGTAATTAAGGTTCTGGTTAATTGAATTAGGGTTTAACCAAAATGAATAAAGCATTGGTTTATTTGGATTCCATTCACTCTGATGATGCCATGTGTTGATGGTGAAAGCACTTAGTGTATGGATTATTAAAACACTTCGGAAATACTTGGTTGGTCGTGTTTTTGTTTAATTTATTAAAGAGAAGATATTTGGATTTTATACAGCCTGGTTTCTTCATTTTTATGCTGTTTTAGTGATTTTGGGTGATTAGACATAGCTATTACAATGTATTTCATATATATTATTTGGCATTTCAAAATTATATATGCATGATTTCCTCTTTTCCTTGGTAGAGGTGGTATTCTAATGTTATATATAATTTAAGGATATGTTACTGACATGTGTCCTATCTAGTGTCATCTCTAATTCCACTTTGACTTCATTTGTTACTATTAAGTAAATTACTAAGAGTGATAAAAAGTAAACATAAATTGCATGATATTCAAATACAGAGTTTGTTTTTTTATTTGGATACACTCATTCCTACAGACTCCTTATCTCTTAATGTATTTCATTGTATTTGAGTAGCAACTAAGATGGTGCTTTCGACATGCTTCTCAGCATGATTTTCCTTGTTTAATTAAGTCCCTAAACAGATATTGCTGACGTGTAGTTTTGCCTTTGCTTCTAGTCCCTCTGTTTGTGTGTTTGGCTTGAATGTCCACCGACTTGGTGATATAGGTTTGTTTTTGGTGTTAGGGGAATGATTTTTATGTGTATTTGCTGTATCTGTCTGGGTTGTATTGTGTGCCTCAGCACTCATGGATATGTCTGTCTTGTTTTTATTTCATTCTCCCTGTGTTTTGTACTCTGCCCTGGTGTTCTAGTTTTGGAAAAGCTTTCTTTGTTTTTCCCGCTCTCCATCAACTCGAGACTTACCCTATTTCTTCTCTTTTCTACTGTTTTGCTGCTTCTGTTCCCACCACGTCTGCAAGATAGCTAGAAGCTTTTAAACTAGTCCCTATGCACAGTTTACTCCATGAGAAGATGTTTTAACCTCTTCTTCTCATCCTAAGCAGTCGCATTACTAATGATGTCATCATTGAGGTCATGAACTCGTCCGGGCCTTTGCATTGGTAAATCCTTATCCCTTATGGATAGAAAATCATTGCATGTCTGTCTCTTCTCTATAATTCTGGGTAAGTCTTTTTACACTGACAGCTTTGTTGTGCATATATTAAAACAGAAACGGAAGGGGAAGTGGAGAAAGAGGGGAAGGAAAAGAAAAGAAATAAAACAAACAATCTTTATTTAATTAAACTAATGTTTACTTTTATAGCTAGAGCACTGTTTCTGTAGCATGCCACCAACTCTGCATTCAGCAACAAAAACTGTGTCATTTAAGGACTAACAAGGACAGTTTAAGAACACTCAGTATTTCATTTAAATTCAAAACTTTCATCTTCACTTCCCATAACCCAAAATGCATGGTTTTGTACATTTAGAAACTGAATTAATGTGTCACTGGCTTACACCTCCTAATCTCCATTTTAGCTTCTCAAGTCTTGCACATTGTCAGTAATCTATCTTGATTGTCCACCCAGTGCTAATATTTGTAACTTCTTAAAAATATATTACATTTTAACAATCTCACTTATACGTACTCTGAAAATCACAGCTATCACTATTTCTAATTAACTTGTGTGTCAGACTGTCTGCTCTACACTTACAAAAGTAAATGCCATTATAAGATGGTTACTGAATAAGAAAAAAATAGTAAGTCTAGGATGTGCTACAGTGAAGAAAAGGTGGAATGGGAATGTGATAAACCACTTTTATTTTTCTTCTCCCTTGTGGTAACTGTATGTTTTGTATCATATATTTAAATCATTTAATGAGGTAAGACCATGTGGCACTAACACATATTTTTAGGGCAACCTGTAAGTATTGACTAGTTAAATGTCTTGTTAGTGATGCTTGATTGTAGACTTACAATATAGGGATTATTGTTAAGACTGTAGGATGAAGCTCAATAGCAGTTCATAGCCTTAACTCCCTGTGCTATACTGCCCTATAGTTTGACTGCCCTGTTGTTTTAGTGCTCCTGAATCATTTTGTAGAATGGTCTAATAAATCTATCTTTATTCTTTAACCTGCTGTTTCAGACAGTAAAAGTGTTCATTGCATGATATCCTCATATTTTGTAGGCTGTAATTAAACCATTAGGAATTTGAAAAGATATAGCAGCCCACTAGAAACACTGATTATAATGAAAAACTGATGTAGATTTCTAATGTTATGGTGTGTATGAGGCTATGATAGGAGTTACATTTCTAAAAGACTCTGGATTGTCTCATACCTATACATTTATATTTGGTAGCTGAGTACTAAATGATTTTACACTCCATTCTTCTCTTCGTGCATTTAACCCAATAAATGACTCACAGTGCTACATTAATACCTCTAATGGTAATTTTTCTCTGTTGAGTTATTATTATTCAATTGACTACGTAAAGTTCAAGCTACTTAATCTGATAATAGTTCAAATCAATTCAAATATAATTTTATGGCACAGGATTTCTTCTAGTATTCTATCAATTTTGTTCCAGTCATTCATTTATTGTAAAGAAAGTGCATTAATATAGATACTGGAAGTAAGTGGAGTACTCAAAGCCTGTCAACTGTATTGTGAGCTGACTGTGAGATTAACTAAGGGGATAAGGGGCTCATTCAAAGCAGTGTCACTGACTTAAAGCCTCTGCATGTGTAGATGAATGGAAGACATACCCAAGTCTCTGATATGTCAGGATATTATTTTGCTTGAGACATACCAATCCTAGATGATGTTGTAACTCTGTTATTAACAAGATCCCTATGTATATATGTAGAAAAGTTTTTATAAAGGATTTTAATCATCAGTTATTGCATGAAGCATCCTTATTGTTGACCTATGAAGACAGCCTAAAAATTAATCTGGTAACATGAATATGTTTACTAATCTTATCACTGAGATTTTTTTACTGTAATATTGTGTTGAACATTTTTTTGAAAGAATTTCATGCTCACCTGCATTTTTACTCTGTATATAAAGATTTATAATAAAAGGAAATTTATTATCTTAAAATGTTAGAAATACAAAACTTTTAGTATAGTGTTTCACATTGATATTTTGTGTTGTTGTTGTTTTTCAGCTTTTCCCGGTTAGGGGTCGCCACAGCGGAAATCCGGTCTGCTAATGATTAGCAGTAGATTTTCACGAATGCCGAGGTGTCAGCTTGACGTTCAACCTTCAACGAAGGCATGCCCATTTATGCATGTCTTTCGAATGCCCAAGCAACTACGGGGGCGACATGCAAACTCCACACAAATAATAATGTAGTGGAGTTAGCCAGTTAGAAGATTTACTGTATACACACAAAATATCACATTGATATTTTGTGTATATACAGTAAATCTTGTAACTGGCTAACTCCACTACATTATTATCTTACCTCATGTTTTAAGCTTGAACTTTGACTATTATAAGGTACTTTTGTGTTTACTTATCTATATGCACTGCATGGACTCCGTATAAGAACAGTGTCAGTGCAGAAATGTATTCAGCTAGTAACCGAATACATTTCTGCATCTGACAAAACAGAGACATAACAACTCATGTAAAAGCATGTATTATGTTTAATACACACACACCAATGGCCAAATATAAGGCCATTGGCATTAAAACTGTTTTTTGTTTTAAATTAAGCTTTTTTTTTTTGCCGATCTTGGCTGTTTAAGCTTAGGGCAGCGACGTGCAAATGGGATCATGCCAAAAATTAAAAAAAAATGAGAAATGTCAATTTTAAGTTAATTCTGCATTTTGCCATTATAGCCAATGGCATGCAGAATGTAAACAATACCAGGGAGCACTAGTTATCAAGGGAAAAGGGTCTGTGTTAGTACAGTAACTAACGACCTACACACTGGGGTATGCAAATGAGGGGAGTTATACTGAATCACATATTTCTCCAAAGTGTCAGCTTGTACCTAACCATGTAGGTGCAGCAATACAATAGTGCAAGTGTAAGAGCTGAATGATATCATAAGGGTGTGTGTCATGCTTGCTGTAAGCTTATTGGAGCTCTGTGGCCCATGTTTGCCCTTAGCTAAGCACAGCTAAGGAAAAGGGGAATGTCAGATGTGCCTAAGCAGTGTGTACTTAGCCAAAATGGGTGTGCATGCCACGCAGTGGGTTTTAAACAAAAAAAAAGGAAATAGCAGCAGTTTACATTTGAACAGTTGGTATGTGCAGAGCACCTTAGGGCTTAAATAAGGTGGAGCTGGAAAGAGAAAACAGCAGTAGGAAGGCAATCAAGGAGAATTAGCATAGCTGGCAGGTGGAATGTATCAGAATCAGCTAAATACACATGCAGCAGCCTGGCATACTATTATAAACTATGCAAACACTTTGCAGACTGGATGAAGGGGAAACAGCAGTAGGACGGTAATGCAAGTGAACTAGCATAGCTGTCAGGTAGAATGTATCAGAATCAGCCAAGTACACATGGAGCAGCACAACACACTACTGTAAACTATGCAAATGCCTTTCAGACTGCTCTGTGGGAAAACAACAGTAGGAATGCAATCAAGGAGACCTAGCATAACTGGCAGGTGGAATGTATCAGAATCAGCCAATTACACAGGCAGCAGCCTAGCACACTACTATAAACTATACAAAAACCTTTCAGACTGCTCTTTGGGGAAACAGCAGTAGGAAGGCAATCAAGGAGACCTAGCATAGCTGGCAGGTGGAATGTATCAGAATCAGCCAATTACAAGTGGAGCAGTCCAGCACGCTACTGTAAACTATGCAAACACCATTCAGACTGCTTTTTCCCACAAACTCTACACTGCCGGTGTATACAGCTGAGGGATTTTTAACTGGCAAAACTAACTAAAAATGTTAAAGGCTGCTGCTGCTTTACTCCATCAATATGTGCTAGAGACTGAGGGTGGTAAGGAGGAGAATGCTAACAACCAACCCACAGTGAGGAGGAGGAGAAGAGTGTACAGACCCAGGGTAACCTACCATGGCCTACATGAGCTGGAGATAGTGGAGTGCTATAGGGTGGACTGGAACATTCTACAGCAAATAATTGAGCTGTGCTGGCCACGCATCACACTCAAAACTAATAGAGGGGAAATCATCCCAGTGGATACCAAGGTATGTCTAAGCTTAAGAATACTAGCCACAGGTACCTCCCAAAGACCAACTGGAGATATCATGGGGGTCTCACAGACATCAGCATCCAGGGTATTCCTCCAATTCCTGGATTCCATGACACCACATGCCAGTGAGCACAGTTATTTCCCCAACACCCATGAGGCATTAACAAGAAGTATGCTCTCTTCCACCATATAGCAGAATACCCTGAGGTAGGTGGTGCTATAGACTGCACGCACATCCACATCAAAGCACCACCCAGTGAGCAGGGTAGGGTCTACATAAACTGCAAAAACTTCCTCTCCATCAACTGCCAGGTTGTGTGTGACGCCCAGGGCATTATCATGAATGTGTGTGCTGGTAGCCCTGGAAGCTATCACGACTCCCACATCTGGCATTATTCACAGCTGTATCAGGTGTTTGCCAGTAGGGACATCCCATATGGCCAATTTAGTGGGGGATGCTGGCTATGCACTTGAGCAGTAGCTGATGACACCTATCAGAAATGCACACACACCCAAATAAGAACACCATAATGAGGCACGCACACAAACCAGGATCATTGTAGAGTGTGTGTTTGGGATGCTCAAGTCACGATTCCGCTGCCTTGACATATCTGGTGGAGCCTTACAATACTCTCCAGCTACAAATATACAAATGTTCATAGTATGTGCCATGCTACACAATATGATCCTGTGGAAACAGCTGCAGCAGGAACAGCACAGGGCAGTGCCACACAGCCACCCACCATTGCCAAGGCCAGCACAGCTACAGAGGAACTCGGAGGAGGAACATCCTGAGCCTGGCCCTTTGGGCAAAAAAATGGCGTGCCCAGTATGCCCAGGCCTTGGCAAAGAGGCAACGCATAGCACACACACTGACACTGTGGGGACCCAGGGAATGATACCTCTCTCCAACTCTTACATACAGTAAAAGGGATGACAAACATGATACTACCTGTGCTTTACCATGTATAGGGAGTGTACTACGTGCATCAAACATAGTCAGTCCTCCAGCACCATCCTCAGTACTGGCCCAGCAACAAGGTAAGTCACCCTTCCTATCAATTACTGAATGGAGTAATATGTTCTCATAGTTGTATGTATGATATGGATACAAGCATATAAGGGAATTGGGTGGCTAAACGGGATAGTAGCATACAGCTATATGGGACAGCAAGAAATTCACAACAAATACTGGTGTTAACATACGAGGAAGCACTACAGAAGGTGACAGCTCCCACCGCAGTACATGTGATGGCCCAAATAACTGTGGGTGTCAATAGGTCACACACATGGATGTCAATAAGGGTCACATACCCACCACCAGCCTCAACCAGCAGGACAGGTATAGATGACCATAAAGAAAGGCCGGGCTAAGGCCCCCAAATGATGGCAATGGTGAACAGCCTCCCACCAGACCTACTCAGACATACTACAACAGGTCTGGCAGTTGCATTCTAGTTCTGAATGGTAAAAAGTCTGAAACTGAAATTTATGCCATTAAGATCTAACATGTGTACTCTACTGATATGCCTCCTTTCTGCATGAAAGGTCACAATACAATATGAAATGGAAGCCGACAGAGTAACCAGAATGCCAGTACAGTCACTGCAATTGTTTAAAGTCTGCAGGTGTGCAACCCCCCCCCCCCCACAATCCCATGTAGAAATGCAGTAACAGATGGCCTGCAGCACTCTCATATGGTTTACAGTCCTCTGGCAAAGGCCCATGCCTCACCCATAGTGACAATGTATGGAATGTCAGGGGGTCCCAACTAACATCCTAACATACTAAACAGAAAACAAATGTAAGGTCATGTTGACCAATGCCAGTAGCATGCCTCCCCATGTCTTACTGCAAGGACTGTGGACCAGGCCATAAATACTACTGGGATAAAGGCCCAACTATAGGGATACCTCTGAGATATTGCCTACATAATGTTAGTAAGAGGATAGAATAACAGGGGGGTGTAGAAGCATGGGTGTCATGGAGTGTGTGAAGTCTGAAACTCTGATGTCTGCCCATACTACTCTCTGACTGCAAGCCCATGAATGAATAGCCACAAACTTCTCATAAACCACAATGTGAAGGTAAACTGACCATATATAGGAGTCCTGCCTCTCGATAACCTGGGTATATCTGTACAGCTGAGAGGTATGGCCCCAACAGGATATGACCATTCCATGCAGTTGAAAAAAAACACAGTAAGGGGATCCCCAGCCAGAATACTAACCAGGAGCTGCACCATTTACACAGAACCAGCAGTCTATTGTCTGTAGCTACCCCTCCATAATGGCAGGTGTGTACCAGAATGTGTAGTCTACATGCCTCAGAATATTGGTCTCAGCTTCCTTCATCCTGTATTTTCCTGGTAAATAACTGTGAGCAAAGAATGATAGCTGTCAGTAATTGATAACATGATACATCATAGTGTAAAACAGTGCATATGTCAGAAAATCTATGCTACAACTAAACATGTCACACAAGCAGCACAGACAGCAATAGTTACAGTATCCCCTGTATGTTATCCCCATTGTGTCTCCATATTGGCAAACTACAGATATCCTGCAGAAACAGTTTGCTAAGTGTAGCTGTAGCACACAAAACCCTGAACTGAAGTCCAACCCTCTCTGGAATGGATGCACACACTCAGTATGGAAGGTCATACTGGGCATGCTCCTACACTTAGAGAAATGAACCCCATGTCTCACAACACAGTTGACTACAGATATTGGTTATTCGTAGTTGTCTGTGCACACACACACCAAGTTGTACACCATTGATACTTCACACACACACATTGGATGGAATACTCACACATATCTAAGGCCAACATAATATAATATGTCAAACATACACACACAGAGACGTGGGGAAGAGAAAGACAGAGAGTGATAGAGAAAATCCCATTATGAGACCTTTCCCACCCAGTACACATACCATTGGCCTATATCACATGAGGTGCTGATGTCATTCACTGTATAAATACCTTTGGTTAGCCTCCAGCCCAATAGTCTCAGTGATGCTTGTGATAACTGTGTAACACTACAGTCCAAATAAGTATCCATGTAGCAGTTGTAATCTCAGTCCTGTCAAATGTTGTGTGAGTGTGTATGTGTGTGTGTGTGTGTGTGTGTGTGTGTGTGTGTGTGTGTGTGTGTGTGTGTGTGTGTGTGTGTGTGTGTGTGTATTTAGATGAATGTGGTTGAGGCCATTCCAGCACACACTAAACTTCCCTTCTTACCCCTCCTTTAGCACTGCTGCTGATGTCACTCACTATCAAAGATACCTTTGGACAGCTTTTTAACATATAAGCTCCGTGGTGCTTGTGATAACCATGTAATACGATAGTGTAGCAAACTAGTTAGGTAAGAGTTCTAATCCTGGCAACTGTGAAAATGTATGTGTTTGTGTGAGAGTGTGTGTGTCTTTGTAAACACCTGATTTTGTGGTTATTCACACTTACTACACTATCCTTACCCCTCCTTTAGCACTGCTACTGATGTCACTCACCTTCAAATATACTTTCAGACAGCTTTCCAACATATAAGCTCTGTGGCACTTGTGATAACTGTGTAATACTATAGTGCAGCAAACTGGCAACTGTGAAAATGTATGTGTTTGTGTGAGAGTATGTGTGTCTTTGTAAACACCTGATTTTGTGGTTATTCACACTTACTACACTATCCTTACCCCTCCTTTAGCACTGCTGCTGATGTCACTCACCTTCAAATATACTTTCAGACAGCTTTCCAACATATAAGCTCTGTGGCACTTGTGATAACTGTGTAATACTATAGTGCAGCAAACTAGTTAGGTAGAAGTTCTAATCCTGGTCCTGACTACTGTGAAAATGTGTGTGTTTGTGTGAAAGAGAGAGTGTGTGTGTCTTTGTAAACACCTGATTTTTGTGGTTATTCACACTTACTGCACTTCCCTTGCCCCTCCTTTAGCACTGCTGCTGATGTCACTCACCTTCAAAGATACATTTGGACAGCTCTCCAACATATAAGCTCTGTGGTGCATGTGGTAACTGTGTAACACTGTAGTAGCAATACATAGCTAGGTAAGAGTTTGAAACTCAGTACTGCAAAGTGTGTGTGTGTGTGTGTGTGTGTGTGTGTGTGTGTGTGTGTGTGTGTGTGTGTGTGTGTGTGTGTGTGTGTGTGTGTGTGTGTGTGTCTGTGTGTGTGTGTGTGTGTGTGTGTGTGTGTGTGTGTGTGTGTGTGTGTGTGTGTGCGTGTGTCATCAGTATCTTGTGTGGGTGTTGGTGTGATTGTGTAATAACAGGATCAATTGGGGGTGGGTTTTGCTAAATTATTATATTGAGGACCTAGTATATGTCCCAATGTCCACATTAGAAGGCCAACAGTTGTCAAACACTGTAGAGGTTGATGTACACAATCCACAGCCCTAAATGTCTACTGGCATGTGGAATGACTATGTGACAGTATGTATTAGTGAACAATACAGACAAGCCTTCTAATACTCAGAGACCACTCTTTATCCACGGATCAAACACAAACACACTTGGCTAGGCAGCAACCACTATATTTATAGTTCTCCTGAAAATTGCCTCACAGATAGTATCCACTGTGTGATTGCAGTGGACTACATGCCTGTTGACCACAACAGTGCCACTGGCATCAGAAAGTACTTTGAATTGTTACATCTACTGACTGTGTGTTATCCAGCAAGTAAAACGACATGGCACCCTGTTCCATCCCATCAGTAGCCCAATCAATGTGTACAGTGGATCTTTTGCCATGTTTCCCACTGGACACCTGCAACAACTGTAGAGTCTGCAAACATACCCCACAAAGGGAATACCATGCCTTATACACATGCCCTGTATGGACAGATGCCAAAAACTCCAATGAATCCCTGTATCATACTGTCTATGTAGGTGCAATCACTACCTCAGTTACATAGCCAGGTCTCAACAAACGAGGTCAGGAATGTTACTTCTGAAGATACCAATCTGTTTACACAACATGCCCCAGAGACCTCAAGCACATTTCCACACTTTAAAGGACATGCTTGTGGGAAAGGTTCACAACCCAGACACTGTCCATGGTATGGAATATAAATCACATACATGTGAACCACCACTCCATTACAACAGACGTGTCCTCTACTCCAACGACTGCATCCTGATAGTTAGATGTCTACTGCTGAGCAGCATGGCCCTCAGATTGCATACATGTGTAGCTGTTATGGTGGTAATAACATTAGGAACACTGCATAATAAGGCATCACAGGGGTGGCAAGACACTTAGCCAGTACCTGGAAACCCAGCGGTGACAGATGTAGGACATCTGTGGCAAGTCATTAGGTTCTGTCAATCATGTCATCCCAAGCAGAGAGGTACTGGATCCCCTGCGAATGGCAAATAACACGTAAGCCAATGTTGCAGTCAATCTGTTGATAGTACCGCAGCATCATTCTTGGTGACAGTGGTTCACTATCCAGGGCTACTGTCACACATGCCTGGACCACATAATCAGAGAGTTCAACGAGGTCTCTTGTCATGTAGTCCAGGGAAGTCTGTCCCAAGTCATTCACAACCACATGGATACAGAGTGATACTCATAGTTGTGGAATGTCATGACTGGCTGTGTCATGTGTTGCATTCTGACATGTGATAGATATTTGTCTGTTACCTGCTCCATATTCAACTTAGTGAGTGGGATATGTGTGTGCCTCAGTATTGAGTTGCCCATGATCACTGTATTGTGCAAGATGGTTATCCTTAAGAACTTAGGCTGAGGGGCACACTGTGTAGGTTAAATATGTGTCCCTTGGCATGTTCCAGGTCACAGTGTCTGAGTGGGTGTCTGTCTTGCTGATCTGTGCTGTTTGGGTAAATGCCCATTGAGTGTCTCTGGGAAGGTTAGTGTGTGGCTTGTCACTGCATGTCATGGCTGTCAAAGTGGGTGTCATGGTGAGCTATGTGTTCCACATGGTGTGGTGCAGATGTTGATCATATACTCATGTCTTGCTAGTCCAGTCTTTGCTGGAGAGTGCATATGTCCACATTGGGTGATAAATGGGTAACCCTAACAGGTCTGAGTTTTTGGAGTTTAGAGGGGAGGGTTGTCTGTGTACATGAAACAGTTGCTACAGTGCCTCAGAATGGACAAGTGCTCTAGGTTAATGGGTGAAAGCACAGATAACCACCCTACAAACATACCAGGAGGGGTGGGCATAACTAGTAAGTACTGGGGCTACATCTGTGATGAATGAGTGCTGCTGAAAGCTCCCAGGTGTGCCACATGTCTTGATACAATAACCTGGTGAAATGCCAAGCCATAATGCTAGTTGAAGTGCAAGACAGGAAGAACTAGCATGATGTAAGGGTGGAACAGAAGGAAGACTGTCTGCCACCTGTAATACTTTACCACAGCTGTGCAGTTACCAGCAGCTTTGGCCATGTGAAAGTTCAGTAAGCTCTGTAGCATGTGCGGTAACTGTATAACACTATAGTAGACATACCTAGATAGGTAGGAGTTCTAATCCCAATACTGACAAGTATGTGTGTGTGTGAATCATGTACTATCTGGCTTATACCATTTTTGAACTGTGTACTACCCTTTACACTTCCCTTCACTCCAGTTTAGTAGTCCTGTTGATGTCATCCACCTTAGAAGTACCTTTGGATTAGGTGGAAATGCATAAGTTGGATAACTTGTATAAGGTGGATATGTATATATATATATATATATATATATATATATATATATATATATATATATATATATATATATATATATATAATGGGTGGCGCAGTGGTGCAGCAGTTAATGCTGTCACCTCACAGCAAGAGGTTCTCCGGTTCGATTCTCAGCTGGGGTGCCTTCTGTGTGGAGTTTGCATGTTCTCCCTGCGTTCGTGTGGGTTTCCTCTGGGTACTCCGGTTTCCTCCCACATTCTAAAAACATGTTTCTGGAGCATTTCTCCCCGGGCCTCTGCTGAAAACAGGATCTGTGGAACCTAGTCGGACTTTCCCGGTCAACAAATGTTAAAATAAAATAAAAAAAAATAAAAATAAGCTTTGTGGCATGTCTGATAACTGCATAGCACTGTATTTGGAATGCCTAGATAGGCAGGCGTTCTAATCCTAATGCTGGCAACTGCTTGTGTGTGGGGATCATATCTTGTGTGGCTTATACCATTTTGATGTGTATACCATACGTGGGTGGTGACCACCTCCCACTACCATTACTTTATATAGTGTGGTAACAGCATCCGCCTCACATGCAGAAGGTTAAACCATGGTACAGTCCTCTGTACAGATGTGTCTGGCATATCATTGGAAGTGGTCTGTGTGCCTTAACAATGCCCATGTATGTGATATTATAGCCAAATAGGCCACAGTGAGTGTACTGGCACATATGGCAGCATGAGGTATCATACCTGACTGAAACATCATGCTGACATGATGTCTGCCACCCTCACAGGTGGCCAGTCTTGTAGGTGCAATATAAGAGTCCAGATGTATGGTTTTACAGGTGAACTGTTCCTGTTATTGGTCACATTTCAGGCTGTAAGAGGTGTGGTCTGTCATATTGTGGTCCAAATTAGTATGTAACAGGAGCACCTTCCATCTTAAGAGGGGTGTGTACACAATTTATATCCACTGTATACCACTAATGTGTCACACATGATGCTACCTTAGGCCATTTGTTCAGCCCATTTGGCTGGCCTCTGTCCAGACATCTTAGCACTAAAAAGTTTATTTATTTATTTCCATTTGATGACCGGGGAGGTCCACTGGGCTCAAAGATCCTGTTTTCAGTGGAGGCCAGGGGAGAAAAGCTCCAATAATAGATAGTACAAGCTCCATAATATGAAGTACAATACATAGTGAAAACAGAAACAAACTAAGCAAATTTTCCATACAAAATAGCAAAAACTAAACAAAAGTTAAACAGCAGCTTGGGAGAAGGATGTAAAGCATATTTACATGTTTAGTGGTTGAGACCAGTAGTACAAGGTTAAATTGATACAGAGGTTTAAATAATTTGAGAGTGGTATAGAGGTAGCATTAGCATGAAGGCAGTACATAGGGTTAATCAATAGTGTGTAAGGAAGAACAAACTTTGTGTGTTATAAAGTATTTATCTATAAAGCAGGTTAGGTAGGTGGAGTGCAATTGCCTTTCCATTTTTGGGAGAAGTAAGAATGCAGCTAGGTTTTGAAGTGTTCAGAGTTCTCAGAAATTCTTAGAGATGGAGGGAGAGGATTCCATTTTTTGGCAACAGAAAAGGTTAGGAGAAGCTGACCAGCGGGACGGTTTGGTTTATAAACAGAGATTATATTTTGGTGGGTAGATGTTAGAGTTCTGTTTGGGGTGTATAATGTTAAGATGTTTGTTAGTGCTGGGCATATAGCTGGTTTGAAAATAAAGCTGTGAGTGGTGATGAGTTGGAGGTAGTCAAGGTAGTTTGGGAGTTCTAGCCATTGCAGCTGGTGGAGAGGTTTACAGTGGTGAGTGGAGTATTTGAAAGTGGTGGCAAACTTTGAGATTTTATTGTAACAGGATTCTAGTTTAGAAGAGATGGAGGAAGATAGGTTGGTTAGTAGGGGAGCACCATACATTAGTGAAGGTAGTAAGAAGGTAGTTGTGAAGTATGCTACAGGAATGTTGAATTCACATTAGACAGGCCCCATTGGTGACCACTGTGATGCAATACAGTTAACCCCAGCACAACAAGCAATATAGCTATTACACAAAGCAGTATAGCTATTACTAATGGTTGTGTGCATGGTAAATTGCATGTGCTTCACATGCCAAGCAACAACAGAACAATGTCATACTCACCAGCTTCAGGCTACTGTCCCATATGCAGACCAGAGTGTCCTAGGTAGTTGTGAGAGGGAGTTATTGTCAGCATACTCACATGTGGCCTTGATACAGGATGGATGCAGCATGTCTGCACATCTATAGTACTAACCACAATAATACACAATGTCCTGTCCTCACCATAGATGTGCACCTCTGTGCATTAGAATACCTCACCCACAACTGCAGTCGATCTGACATATGCCTGTAGATACAATACAGATACATGTATGTCTGATTCATTACTGTACCAATCCCCACTGGGCCCTTACCAGCACGCTCCTCGTCCAGTGTGTGTGTGTGTGCAACCTACCTCCACAATGCTTCCCTCAGCATCATGGCTTGTGCGTGGGGTGTATGCCACAAGTTTGGTGAGGAGATCCTTGGTGGGTGTCAGTGGGGGCTGTATGGGTGGGCACCCACCTGTGGCTAGACAGTCCCTCCCTACATCAGCCACCCATTGCCATGTATGCCAAATCAGGTCGGTTGCTCTATGACGTACCTGATCTTATGTGCGGTCATGGTGGCCCAAGTTGTTGACACTTTGAACAATTTCATCCCCCATTGCCATCCATTCCTGCTGGTTTTGGTGACCCTGAACAAAAAGGATGGTATAGTTCTAGGATGACCTCAGTTATGGTCGAAGTCTCCTGCTCATTGCAGTCCGGCTGCCTTGGCATAGCACCTAAAAGACATAAACAGTGAAACACATCACAGGACCCCAGACATTGCACAGACTTCTTTTCAGAGACAGCACATGACTAATTGTCAACAGTGTACACTATATACAAACATATGAGATGCAGCACTGTATGAACATGAATTGTACTCCTGGTCCTGTTGTGTCATATTCCCCCATGAGGGCCAGTACATTTCATTAACCACCATTCACATTTGTGTAGAAGGGTGACAGTGTCTGTGTTCCTTGCAGATAGGCTGTCAAAGCTGCTCAGGCTTGGCTTGCATACAGTATGTAATGGAGCTGGAAGCATATGTCTGAGTTTGTGTAGGCTGCAGACTGGAATGTTATCAGTCCCAAAGGTGACTTCTATGTTTATGTTTAAGTGGGCAGTTTGCACCTGATCCATAATGATGAGGGTAGTGGTACATGTGGTGTGCATATCCACCTATACTGATGCTGAGCCAGGGTGGGGATGTTTGGCCTAAACTTGTCTGCAGCAGGTTGGCCGTAGCAATGGTGTATGTGTATGTGCTATGATTGACTTCCATTACAGGATGGTCTGGGTTGTTTCCTATGAGACTGCATTTGTATGTGAAGATGGTCTTCTGGTTGCCCTCAGTGGATGTGTCCCATTTATACTCACAGTCAGCCTCACAGTAATCCACTTGTGAACTACTGTAGTCATCCAGACAAAGGATGACATGCTGGCCAGTTGGTGCCTGCTCCTACTGTCCCCTCTGCACCCAATATAACATCCCATTATGTGCTTTGTGCACTACTGCTGTCCAACAAAAGGGTTTACTGTACTTTGGTTGAGGCAGGTTGTACAAGTTAGGTATTGCTGAGGCCATACAGCTATGTGGGTGGTCATATCAATGTTTGTAGTAGGCATGGGCAAAAGGTCATAACACAGTTGGACACCTCTCTATTTCCTCCATGATACTCCTGCTTATGGCAGTACCCATGTCTGTGTCAGGGCAATGCAACAACCATTAGCTGTGGAAGTGTGACTCTGTTGGATGCACACACATTAACATTATACACATGTACAACATGTACAGCTCAGTTAAATTCTGTTTTGCATCCCATGTCAGGAGTTATGAGGCAGCCGGGTACACCTACCCATACATGCATACATCTGTGCAGGTAATAACTACTATACATTTCTGTTTTATATCAGTATGGCACACTGTCATAACACTTTTATTGCTCAGTCATACCTGTCAGCCTGGTAGGAGGTAACATGTGGAGGATGCCGTACATACATGGTGGGCTATGGATCAACACTGTCTTCGCATTGCTGTAACACATGTACATCATTTGATATTTGGGCAGCTTTTTGCATTCACATTCATACCATGGAGGATGTGAATGCTCCTATGGCAGGCAGGGAGAGGAATGGCTAGGAGTGTGGCAATGAGTGTTAGGGGCATTTACACATTTATACAGTGAAAAAGTTTGGCAAAGGAGAAATGGGATTATCAGACAGATGAAGCAACTATACAGGAGTATAAGGGGATAGGGTGCATGGTAAGGAGAGTGGTGACAAAGGCTAGGGATGGTGCGTCTGAATGGTTGTATGTAAAGTTGGACACCAATGATGGAGAATAGGACCTGTATCAATTGGCTAGACAGACGCACTTACATAGGATGGATGTGCAGCAAATAAGGGTGATTAAGGATAATGTGAGAAATGTACCCACAAGTGCGGAGAGTGTGTATGGCAGATGGAAACAGTACTTTGATGGTCTGTTGCATGAGGGGAATGAGAGAGAGAGAGGAAGTTTCATAATGTGGGTTTGGTGAATCAGGAAGTGCAACAGATTATCAAGGAGGAAGTAAGGATTGCTTCAAAGGGGTGTAGCATTGATAAGGCTGTTGGTCCACAAGACATACCTATGGACACATGGAGTTGTTTAGGAGAAATGGCAGTGGTGTTGTTAGCCACACTGTTTACTGGGAACTTGGAAAGTGAGAGGTTGCATGAGGAGTGGGGAAATGTGTTTGTGATCATGAGAATAATGGTGGTGTGCACAGCTGTAGTAACTACAGAGGGATAACATTGATCAGTCACAGCATGAGGTAATGTTAAAGGGTCGTGGAAGCTAGGTTAAGAAGGGTGGTGAGGATTACTGATCAGCAGTATCGTTTTATGCCAGGAAAGATCAGTGCAGATGTGATCTTTACTATGAAGGTGTTGATGGAGATGTAGCTGCATTGTGTCTTTTTGGACTTACAGACAGCATATGACAGGATGCCTAGAGCCTAGAGGGGAGTCATGGTATTGTATGAGGAGGTCAGGAGGGGCAGAGGAATCTGTAAGAATGCTACATGATATGTACAAGGCTACTGTGACACAAGTGAGTTCTGGTGTCGGAGTGACAGGTGCATTTAAGGTGTAGGTGGAAGTACATCAGGGAGCAGCTGTGAGTCCTTTTTCCTGTGCAGTGGTAATAGACAGCTTGACAGACATGATCAGACAGGAGTCCCTGTTGACTATGTTGTTTGCAGATGACATTGTGTTCTATAGTGAGAGTAGGGAACAGGTTGAGGACACCCTGCAGAGGTCGACATATGGTCTAGAGAAGGGAGGAATGTTGGCCAGCAGGACTAAGACAGAATATATGTGTGTGAATGGAAGGGAGAATGGAGGAATGGTGAGGATACAGGGAGTACAGTTTGCAAAGGTGGATAAACTTAAATACTTGCAAACAACAGTTCAGAGTAATGGGGAGTGTGGGGGAGAGGTATAGAAGAGAGTGCAGGCAGGATGCAGGTGGTGGAGAGGAGTGTCAGGTGTGATTTGTGACTTGACAAGTACCATTAAGAGTGACACTGAAGGTCTACAAGAGGGTGGGTAGCCCAGCTGTGTTATATGGGTTGTAGATGCTGGCACTGAAAAATAAGGCAGCAGTCAGAGGAGGATGTGGCAAAGTTTATGACGTTAAGATTTGCACTGGGTGTGATGAGGGTGTACAGGAGTAGGAACATGTATGTTAGGTGGTCAGCCCAGGTTGGATGGCTTGGGGCCAAATGCAGAGAGTGGCAGGATTATGCTTGTTTGGACATGTGATGAGTAGGTATGTTGAGTATATTTGTGAAAGTATGAGGCCACTGGGTAAGAGGAAAAGGGGAAGGCTTGAGATAAGGTGTATGTTTGTGTTGATAGTGGACATACAGCTGGTTGATATGAAAAAGCAAAATTTAGAGGGCTGGAAGACATGCAGTCAGATGATCTGCTGTGGCAACCCCTAATGGGAACAGCCAAATGAAATGTAAGATGTTGTAATGTCAGTGTTCACAGGTTGCCAATACTTTGCCAGACATAACACAACTGTCGTAGTACATAACTAAAAATCTGAGACACACATATGGTCAGTGTTCATAACACTGGATGGTTGAATGGTATGAACTCATTATATCATATGCAGTTCTACACACACAGCTGAGACAGTATTTCACTATGCAAATACCCTGTACAGGTCCCTCACATTTCTGATACAGACATGTATATCATACTAGTACTCACAATTAACATATGGATATATGCGACATCCCAGTAGCTGGCCTAGGAGTATCACAGTCAGTATTGTTCAAATCACACTGCAGTAATAGTCATATGTGACTGACTCAGGGGCGTGAGCTGTGTTCTATGTCACTACAGACAGACACAGATGCTATGGCCATAGGTTCTGATCAGCAGTATATCAGTACAGCAAGTGTTGTTGAGAAATATTTGTTGAACTTCCTATTTACTTCTTTTACATACCCCCTACTACATTCCATTACATGATAACTTGTTTCACATACAGTTTTTTTTTTTTTTTTTTGCCTATTTCACTTGCTGCATTTCACAGGTAGACAGATGTGTCTCACATTTTTTTCTTTAGTCTGCTTGTGATGGTCTTGCTTTTTGATTGTTTTCTTTCTTTCTTTCTCTCTCTCTCTGGTAGATGTAGAAAAATACATCTGTTTTGCATAGGTAGCAGCTTGACCTTTGTAGGTAATGCTCATGATCATCTGATGGCCTGTGCACAAATTGGAGTCCCCACTTGCTAAGTGCATGTGGAACAGCTGTGGTATCATTCCTATAACTAACTGCATGGAAACACACTTCTATAACTTAGCACTTCATGTGGGCATTGGCCCTTTTCCTTCATTGAAAGCAGGACTTCATGTGGGTGTCTGAGGAACAGCATCACAGAGGGTAGTTGGAAATACCTCTTACAACAAACACTGTGGAGACAGCCCAACAAACTGGAGGAGGATGTTCCAGACATGGGGACAGAATGTAAGTATTGCTGTCATACATTTGAAGTAATGTTAGTTTAATAGGGTTTGTGTGGATATGGCTGTTCTGCATGATTTAAAGTCTGACATGACAGTGTTATGTGGTTGAGAAAACTCTCACCTGTAGGGCTATATGCAGACCGGCCAGAGTTTGGAGACTTAGATTTGTTGTGTTACTCACACAGTTTTTGTTTTTATAAATTCA
Organism: Protopterus annectens; assembly: GCF_019279795.1. Taxonomy (NCBI): domain Eukaryota; kingdom Metazoa; phylum Chordata; order Ceratodontiformes; family Protopteridae; genus Protopterus; species Protopterus annectens. Next base: position 1,068,278,331 of record NC_056730.1, on the reverse strand, counting down.
GTAGCATACTCTGAGGATTGCAGTCAGTAAATTGTAACATCAGTGTGTGTTTCTGACTTCATACCCTCAGAAGAGATATGTTACAACAAACCCTGTTACACCAGCACTTTTCTCGGTTTATAACAGCAATATGTCAGTGATGGCCCTGTGGTTGTGCCTCTGTCCCCTAAGTTTGTCATCCTTTGTCCATACGTCATGCAGTAAGAGGTGGATATGTACAGTATATCATTATTTATTGGCATCATTCCTGATATCAACCCAGTGATATATCAGACTGCCAGACATGTTATGTATAGGAGGCCTTATATTTGAGGACAAAACCTGGACATTATGTTGTAGTCTGTACAGTAGTAAGGTCCGTGTACTTAGGGCGATTGTTGACAGAGTGTCAGTATTGTGTAGCAGTGTATTGTAAATATGTTATTTGGCCTGTGTACAGAGTGGGGTAGATGTCAGTGTTCTTGGTACTTTTCTATCTGACATTGCATGCTGCTCCAGTTTCTGTACCCTATCAGCTGATATGTTTGTAGGGCCAGGCTGAGACATGTCCCATACCACAGTCAGACATCAGAATACACTGTGAATTGGGCCAGTATATGTAGTGGTAGTGTGTGAGTGGCAAACATGATGATGGGTTTTGTTCACACAGTCTATATACTGTACTATTAATTAGGCTTACCATTCTGTGACTATGACTGTGTTGAGATTGGTAGTGGGTATGCACTTTCACACTGGTGTCTGTTACTCCATGCTATTACATCACTGTAGTGCCTGCTATATTTGCAATTACATGTGTATTCCCCCACAGGAAAATTGGGTTAGTGTTGTGACAGTCTGCCTGTAGTTTAGACAGTACTTGGTGACATGCCTAGCAGCCCAAAGGGCCTATATAAGCCTAGCCAAAAAGGTACCCTGGCTTTTGACACCCAAGAAAATTATTTTCCTGTGCCCCTGTCGAGCAGAGCCACAGAGGTGATCCCGGGGTGAATTTCCTATTTCTCATCCAATCATCAAGATTTTTCTTGAAGAGTGCTAATGAGGAGCTTTGTTTGATATAGATATGTAGTTTGTTCCAGAGTATGGGAAGTCTCTGGGACAGGAATCTATCCCTCCAGCATGTTCTGTTTATTGTGATAACAAGTTTTAGCTCCCTAGAGTGTGTAGTTTGGAGGGATTGGGATTTCTTTAAGTGGAGCATGTCCAACAGCTCTGGGTTTGACATAGCTTTGTATGTTAGGCAGAGATCGCCCCTGAGTAGGCGATATGTGACGGAGTAAAGCTGGAGATTTTTGAGATGATCTGCAGAAGACATCTGTTTGAGGCTAGTAATCCACTTTGTGAGGTATTTCTGCAGCCTCTCCAGTTGTTGTAGATGTCTTGTGAGGGTACATACCAAAAGGGACATTGTACTCTATAATGGGTCTAATGAGTGATGAGTAGAGGGGAACAATGACGTCTTTTTTTCCTGGATGAGAAACCTTTTGTGATGAGGTGTGCCACGTAGAAGGATTTCCTGACTACTGTGGTGATGTGATTATCAAAGGAGACACTACTGTCCACCTGTGTCCCAAGGTTTCTTATCACACTTTCGGTGTTAAGTAGACTACCACCTGTGTGGTAGCTCATGGGTACAGAGTTTTTACCAAAGGGGATGACAATGCACTTTTTGGCATTGAGCTTGAGGCCATGGCTTTGACACCAGACATCTATCTCACTGAGGCCCTTTGTAGGATGTCCACATCATTAGGAGTTTCGATTATGGCTCCTAGTTTGCAGTCATCTGGGAACTTCATTAGCCAAAGACCATGTGTGTTAGCCAGTACTTCAGGGGAGTAGATACCAAACAGGAGAGGACCCAGGACTGATCCCTGTGGTACACCATTTGTCACTGGTCTGGAGTTAGATTTGGAGTCTGCTACTTTCACAGTGTGGGTTCTGTCAGTGAGCCAGTTGGCAACCCATCTTGTGGCATAGGGATTTATACCTAGTTTAGTTAGTTTATCTACAATTCCAGAGTGGGGGATGGTGTCAAAAGCCTTGGGGAGAGCTAGATAGGCTGCATGAACTACTTTACCCGCAACTATGGCTTTGGTTCATTGGTTCATAGGTAGATACTAGACTATTGGCCCTAGGGCCTATACAAGCCGAGCCACAAAGGTACCTTGGCTTTTGCCACCCAAGAAAATTATTTTCCTGTGCCACTGTTGAGCAGAGTCATAAAAGTGATCCTGGGGGTGAATTTCCTATTTCCCATTCAATCATCAAGATTTTTCTTGAAGAGTGCTAATGGGGAGCTTTGTTTGATATAGATTGGTAGGTTATTCTTTCTGTTGACAGCTTTAATGGTATTATTTATGTGGATATCGAATGTCAGGTTATTATCAATAGTGATTCCTAACAACTTGGTGGTAGAGTCGGGGTGTATAGTTGTGGAATTATTGGAAATAACAGAGAGATCAATAGGGATGGACTTTCTGGTGGGTGTAAAGAGAAGGAGTTTGTTTTTTTTTTGCATTGAGAAGGAGGCAATGCTTTGTAAACCAAGTTTCAACTATGTTGAATACATTCTGAGTCAGTGAATGTAGTTCAGTAGGGGAGCTTGCTGAGTATATTAAAGTTGAATCATCAGCATATTGTATGCAGGTGGCTTGAGGGATTGCTAAATGGAGGTCGTTGATAAAAAGAGAAAAAAGAAGTGGGCCTAGAATAGAGCCCTGAGGGACTCCCAGAGTGACTGATAGAAGGGATGATATATTATTTTCCCGGAGGACTGCTTGTTGTCTATTGGTTAGGTAGGATCTGAACCACTTAATAGCCAGAGAGTCCAGGGAAAAGGATTCAAGAATGTTGATAAGAAGGGTATGGTTTACCATGTCAAAAGCTTTTGAGAGGTCAATAAAGAGTGCAGATGAGAGGTGGTTGTTATTACGATTTCTATTTATAACATCTGTAAAGGATAACAGGGCAGTAGTGGTACTATGAGATGGCCTAAAACCATGCTGGCACTTAGCTATTGAGTTATTTTGAGTTAAATGGTTTAAAAGTTGATGATGAATGCATTTTTCCATTATTTTTGCTAAGGGTGATAATAGGGCTATTGGCTTGTAGTTTGAGAAGTCGTTGGAGTTACCACCTTTGTGTAGGGGAATAATATGGGAGATTTTCCAAATGTCCGGAACGTTTCCCTCCTTAACGGTTCTGTTTATGAGGATGGATATGGGATAGGAAATTGCTTTGGCCGCTTTTTGGAGGTATTCTGAGGGTAGCTGGTCAGCAGAAGGAGTACAAGGTTTAAGTTTTTGGATGAATTTGTAGATGAGAGTGGTGGAGACTGGCTGAATGTGGAAGATTGGATGAGTGCTGGGTAAGGAAGTGGGAAGGTTTGAGTTGTCTGGAGTAAGTTGACTAGCGAGTGCTTGTATGGTTTCTGTGAAAAAGGAATTGAAGGCATTAGCAGTTTGATGGGGGGTATCAGGATCAGCCTGATGTGGGGTTGGTGTACAAGATTGTCCTGGAGAAAGGAGTTTATTGATACCAGACCAGAATTTCTGGGGGTTGTTTTGGTGATTTTCTTGTAGTTTACAGTAGTAGTTCTTTTTATCCATGAGTATTGCCTTTTTTGTACTATTTCTTAGTTGCTTAAAAATCTGTTCATTGGTAATGTTTTTGTTAGTTCTCCACTTAGCCCAGGATTTATTTCTAAGTAGAATTTTTTGTCTGGTTTCTTTGGAAAGCCAGGGGGCTGGTTTGGCCTTCATTCTAATGGACCTTTTGGGTGCATGCTTGTCAAGGATGGATAGGAAAGTAGAGTTTAGATAATTGACAGCCTCTTCAAGAGGTAGAGTTTTTAGTGGGTTCCAGAGTATGGGAAGTCTCTGTGACAGAAATCTATCCCTCTGGTATGTTCTGTTTATTGTGGTGACAAGGTTTAGGTCCCTAGAGCGTGTAGCTTGGAGGGATTGGGATTTCTTTAAGTGGAGCATGTCCAACAGCTCTGGGTTTGACATAGCTTTGTATGTTAGGCAGAGATCACCTCTGAGTAGGCGATATGTGACGGAGTAAAGCTGGAGTTTTTTGAGGCGGTCTGTGTAGGGCATCTGTTTGATGCCAGTAATCCTCTTTGTGAGGCATTTCTGTGGCCTTTCCAGTTGTTGTAGATGTCTTGTGAGGTACATACCAGAAGGGACATTGTACTCTATAATGGGTCTAATGAGTAATGATTAGAGGGGAACAATGACCTCTTTTTTTCTGGATGAGAAACCTTTTGTGAGGAGGTGTGTCACATAGAAGGATTTCCTGACTACTGTGGCAATGTGATTATCAAAGGAGAGACGACTGTCCACCTGTGTCCCAAGGTCTCTAACCACACTTTTGGTTTTAAGTATACTACCGCCTATGTTGTAGTTCATGCGTACAGAGTTTTTACAAAAGGGGATGCCAATGCACTTTTTGGCATTGAGCTTGAGGCCATGGCTTTGACACCAGGCATCTGTCTCAGTGAGGCCCTTTTGTAGGATATCCACATTGTTAGGAGTTTTGATTATGGCTCCTAGTTTGCAGTCTTCTGTGAACTTTGCTAGCCAAAGACCGTCTGTGTTAGCCTGTACTTCAGAGAAGTAGATACCAAGCAGGAGAGGACACAGGACTGAACTCTGTGGTACTCCACTTGTCACTGGTCTGAAATATGATTTGGAGTCTGCTACTTTCACAGTGTGGGTTCTGTCAGTGAGCCAGTTGGCAACCCATCTTGTGGCATAGAGATTTATACCTAGTTTAGTGAGTTTATCTATAATTCCAGAGTGGGGGATGGTGTTGAAAGCCTTGGCAAGATCTAGATAGGCTGTGTGAACCACCTTGCCCTCGTCTACACCTTTGGTGACTGCTTCAAAGAAGTCTATCAGGTTTAGGAGACATGACCTGCCTTTTACAAACCCAAACTGGGTGGGGTCCAGAGTTTGGAGGTTACCAATGTCTTTGTTTATAAGTTCCATGATGATACATTCCATGGCATTGCAGACCAGGCACATCAGGCTAATGGGGCGGTAGTTCCCAGGGTCCATGGTGGCTCCCTCCGTGTGGAGTGGGATAACTGTCACTGTGCATCATTCAGCGGGCACAAAGCCTGAGGTGAGGCTATGATTGAACATGGTACTTAGGTGGGGTGCCAGTTCATTCTGTAGTTCATGTAGAACGCAGCCAGGAATGCTGTCTGGTCCCATGGATGCTGTGTTCTTGGCTTTGGAGAGTGTGGTTTTTACCTGTGCAGCCGTGATTACAGGAACTTTGCATTCTTCCAGTATAGAGATTGGCCATTTAGGGGGTGAGAGGGGGGTAAAGTTAGCACTGAACCTATCTGCCATGATGTTGGCAATATCAGTTGGGTCTGTATATTTAGTGTTATTGTGCTGTAACTCAGAGCAGATCTGAGTGTTGCCATTGAGGTTCTTGACATAGCTATAGAATGCTTTGTGGTTGTCTTTAGAATCAGTGGCGATTTTGTTTTCATAACTAGCTGTGGAGGATTTTATCAGGTATTGCAGCTTCTTACTGAGGCTGACCAGGGAGCTCCTCCACTCATGGGATTTTACTCTCTTTTGCAACAGTTTCTACCTTCTGTTGTACAGTATGTTTATGGCAGGGGACCACCAGATTGGTTTCCTTTTTTTGGAGGATAGCGTCTTGGTTCTGTGTGGGATAGCATGATCCATGCACTCGTGTAAGTGCTTATAAAGTGCAATTGTGTAGGATTCAGTAGTCGTAACTGTATTGTCCATCTGCATGGGTGTCATGAATTTCACCACTTCTGTCTTAAGAAGCATGAAGTTGGCTTTGGAGAAATGTTTTACCATGGTTTCCTTAATGGGGTGGGGGTGTGGGGGCAGGATGTGGATATCTAGGGTGATTAGCTTGTGGTCGGATCCGACCAATGAGGCATTGACTTCAGGTGTGGAACACCAGTCACTCATGTTGGTAATGACTCGATCTAGGATATTTTTACCCCTGGTGGTGGTGTGGATAAGTTGATCCAGGGCATTGGAGTTTATGAATTCCAGAAAGTGTTGAGTGAAGGAGTTGGTACTTGAGTAGTTTTCCCAGTTAATGGTGGGGTAGTTGAAATCACCCATTATTAGGGTGTTTGGATGAACCCTAATATTTTCCAGTACATCAAGAAAAGAAGAGTGGGAATCCTGGGGCATGGTGGGGGATCTGTAGCAAGCTACAATTTGTATTGCAGTTTTGCCCAGAGTTAGTTGCACTTGGATAACCTCGGATGCATTATGCTGAGCAACTAGCCCAGAGGTGTTGATATTGTTAATGAATATGGACACACCTCCACCTTTGGTGTTCCGGTCCAGGTTACATGGCCAGAAAGTGTGGTATGAGTTATAGCTTGGTAGTGCAGTGGTGCTCTCTGGAGCCTTGAACCAGGTCTCAGTCACAGCACAGATATCCATGTTCTCCATTTTAAAGAGTGCCTCGAGTGAGTGCATTGTGAGATTTAGACTTCTAGCATTGAGTAGCATCACCCTCAGTTTTTCCTTGCCTGTTCTTGTTATGGTGGTGAATTTGTCATTTGAACCTTGCCTAAAAAAGGCACTATAGGGGCGGCAAGAACCTTAGCCAGTATCCGGAATCCCAGGGGTGACAGGTGCAAGCCATCTCTGGCAAATCATCATTGTGTGTCGACCATGTCATCCCAGGCAGACAGATACTGGATCCCTTTAGAATGACACCAGAAGCTTAGCCAATTGCTGAAGTCAATCATTTTGTCCTTGTACTGCGGTATCATTCTGGGTGATGGCAGAATGCTACTCAGGGCGAGGGTCATACCTGCCTCAGCTACAAAATCGGAGAGCTCTGCCATGTCTCTTTTCATGTAGTCCAGGGAGGTACGTCTCAGGTTGTTCACACCAACATGAACAATGACAGAGTCATATTTGTACTTGTTGTGGAGTGACCTGAGTGCGTGGGTTATGTGGCGGATCCTGGCACCCGACATGCAGCTGACAGTAACCTTCTCTTTGTTTAGCCTGGTGAGTGGGACATCAGTGTGCCTGACTATAGAGTCACCTATGACTAGTGTGTTGGGTACGTTGTTTTGCCTTATTGGCTGTGGTTGAGTGGCACACTGAGTCTGCGGGCTATGTGTCATTCGGGTTGTGTTGGGGGGTGGAGGTTGCTTGCATTTCTGCTTTGGAGGTCACAGTTGCTTGAGCAGATTATTATTGAGAGCCTCCATGAATGTTTTTGTGTTTTTATGTGTGGATTTTGGTGGTGTAGTTTTAGTGAGACTATGTGATGAGTGTGGTGTGGTGCAAGTGTTTATCTTCTCCTCTTGACTGTAAAGTTCAGTCTTGGTTGGAGAGAGCTTTACCTCCAGTTTGGCTAGATAAGTGCATCTCTCACATGTTGTAGTGTTGGGTGATAGAAAAAGATGGTTGTCTGTGTACATGAGGCAATTTCTACATTGCCCCAAGATGCCCAGATCCATCAGATAGACAGGAGAGAACACTGGAGCTGATCCTTGAACATGCCTGAATAAAAAAACTATTTCCTCTAGATAAGTGAGGAAAGTAAGTACAATATCTGTTTTTCTCTAAGCAAGTGAGGAAAGTAAGTACCAAAACTGTTTTCCTCTAGGTAATGAGGAAGGTTGAGTGCTGTAGTAATCAGTAGCTTATTTAGTGCTTACAACAAGTTTTGAACAAGTGCTGATCACGAATAAGCACATTCAAGTGCTAAAACTAAAAATCTGTATCTGGACAAAACTAGTTACAGGAAAAGGGGGAAACAAGTGCAAATGCGGGCTTTTAAATCAGAAAGTTGAAAGAGATGGAAAACTGCCCAAACTGCCAAAAACTACAATTTCTGGGTCAGAACCACTCCTTATATGGTAGATAGGTTACCTAGTGCTTACCACTCCCACTGATAAGCCAGAAGGCTTCCCTCCAACACAGAAAGCTTGGGGGGTTCAGAAGCTTACATACAGTCCTGGATACAGCAAATCTGAATCTGGACAACACTAGTTACAGGAAAGGTAAGCAACAGGATTAGATTTCTTTTATATATACTGAAAAGTAGCTAAAACAGCAGTAAAAAAATTCAAATGCAGTGCAAGCTAGCACACATGAGTATGAAGCAATGTTAGACCAAACAGTTTAAAACAATGCAATTTAATTAAAAATTACTAAAAACAAGTGCAAAAGGAGTCTATTAGGTAGAATAAGGTAAAGAGATGGGACTGGGGGGAGTGTCCCAGGTCAAATCTACAGTGGGGGTGGGCAACTGCAAAAGCCTCCAAATTTAAACAAGACAGGAATAGGGAGGGTGTGTAGGAGAAAACCAACACCTTCAGCAGAGATCTGAAAAACTATACAGTGAAGCAAAAATAACAGTGCACAACTCTGAAGTCAGCCAACAATGATATAAAATTAGTCAAGCAACAATTAACAGTACACAACTCTGAAGTGCCAGAAAAATATACTTAGCTCTGCATATCTCCAGATAGTTTGAAGAGCACTCTGTCAGGACACAGGAAGGCTCCAGCAATGATATGCTGACTGCTTCAAAGAAGTCTAGCAGGTTTAGGAGACATGATCTGCCTTTTACAAACCCGAACTGGGTGGGGTCCAGAGTTTGGAGATTACCAGTGTCTTTGTTTATAAGTTCCATGATGATACGTTCCATGGCCTTGCAGACCAGGCTTGTCAGGCTAATGGAGCTGTAGATCCCGGGGTCCGTGGTGGCTCCCGCTTTGTGGAGTGGGATAACTGTCACTGTGCCCCATTCAGTGGGCACATAGGCTGAATTGACGCTATGATTGAACATGGTGCTTAGATGGGTTGCCAGTTCATTCTGTAGTTCATGTAGAATGCAGCCTAGGATATTATCAGGTCCCATGGATGCTGTGTTCTTGACTTTGGAGAGTGTGGTTTTTACCTGTGCAACCATGATTACAGGCACTTTGCATTCTTGCAGTATAGAGATGGGCCCTTTAGAGGGTGAGAGGGGGTAAAATTAGCACTGAACCTATCTGCCAAGATGTTGGCAATATCAGTTGGTTCTGTAAATTTAGTGCCATTGTGCTGTAACTCAGAGCAGATCTGGGTGTTGCCATTGAGATTCTTGACATAGCTATAGAATGCTTAGTGGTTGTCTTTAGAATCAGTGGTGATTTTGTTTTCATAACTAGCTTTGGAGGATTTTATGAGGGATCTCAGCTTCTTACTGAGGCTGACCAGGGAGTTCATCCAATCATGGGATTTTACTCTTTTTTGCAACAGTTTCTTTCTTCTGTTGTAGAGTTTGTTTATGGCAGGGGACCACCAGATTGACCTCCCTTTTTTGGAGGATAGCATCTTGGTTCTGTTAGGGGTAGCACGATCCATGCACTCATGTAAGTGCTTATAAAGTGCATTTGTGTAGGATTCAGCAGTCGTACCTCTATTGTCCATCTGCATGGGTGTTGTGACGTTTTCCACTTCTGTCTTAAGAAGTGTGAAGTTGGCTTTGGAGAAATTTTTTACAGTGGTTTCCCCAATGGGAGGTGGAGGTGGGATGTGGATGTCTAGGGTGATTAGGTCGTGGTCGGATCTGACCAACACAGAATTGACCTCTGGTGTGGAACACTGGTCACCCATGTTGGTAATGACCAGATCTAGGATATTGCTGCCCCTGGTGGGGGTGTGGAATATGTCAATCCAAGATGTTGGAATTTATGAATTCCAGAAAATGTTGAGCAAAAGAGTTGGTACATGAGTAGTTTTCCCAGTTAATAGTGGGTTAGTTGAAATTTCCCATTATTAGGGTGTTGGGTTGTACCCTAATATTTTATTTTTTTATTTTATTTTACATTTGTTTACCGGGCTAGTCTAACTGGATATATTTCCATTTTCAGTAGAGGCCCGGGGAGAAAAGCTCCAGTAGTAAACAATTTGATTTAAAATTGGAAATTACATTACAATACAAAACAACACCAAGATGTGAGTCATAGCTGTTACATAGTAAACGATAACAGTACAATAAAATGCAGGAAGCATAATAAAAATAGAGATAAAAGTTGGTATTACATTAAATGAAGGGATTATACAGGTATATGTTAAAATATTTACACTAATACTAGTCATAGAAGGTGATTATAGAATTATGAACTGATACGTTTTGTGATAGTCAGAAGGAAGAAATACATTAGTATGTTTGAGTGTGTTCACCAGTTCCAGCTCTGCAGCAAGAAGTATGGAATGAAGTATAGGAAATTTTGTAGGAGGTGGAGATAATATTAGCAGAACTAGATGGTTAGTCTGGGTTACTGCAGGGGCATAACCAGTGTGTCTTAAGGTGAATTTTGAGTTTTTGTTTAAAGAGAGACAAGGAGGAAAGTGATGTTAAGTCATTGGGAAGTAGGTTCCAGTCTTTTCTCACTGTGTTAGAAAACAGCGAGTCACCAGCTATGTTGTTAGTCTTGGTAATACTAGCTAGAAGTTTACTAGAAGAGCGTAGGGAGTTTAAGTTTTTATAGGGGATTATGAGATCGGATAGTATTGGAGTGCTGAAGGGCTGGTAAAATATCTTATAGGCAATGGTTAGTTGGGAGATTTTCAGAAGTTCGAGCCAGCCTAGCTGTAGTTGATTTAGACAGTGGTGAGTTCTAAAGGGATTACCACTGGCAAATCTAGGGATGCTGTTGTAGGCTTGGGCCAATTTGGCAAGGTTATTCTTTTTGAGGTTTGTATATATGGGAGAGGCATAAAGAAGAGTTGAAATTAAATGGGAGTTTGCAATCTTGGTTTTGGCTATTGGAGTTAAGAAAGTTTTGATTCGGTATAAGGAGCCTATCTTTCTGTTGACAGCTTTAATGGTATTATTTATGTGGATATCGAATGTCAGGTTATTATCAATAGTGATTCCTAACAACTTGGTGGTAGAGTCGGGGTGTATAGTTGTGGAATTATTGGAAATAACAGAGAGATCAATAGGGATGGACTTTTTGGTGGGTGTAAAGAGAAGGAGTTTGGGTTTTTTTTTGCATTGAGAAGGAGGCAATGCTTTGTAAACCAAGTTTCAACTATGTTGAATACATTCTGAGTCAGTGAATGTAGTTCAGTAGGGGAGCTTGCTGAGCATATTAAAGTTGAATCATCAGCATATTGTATGCAGGTGGCTTGAGGGATTGCTAAATGGAGGTCGTTGATAAAAAGAGAAAAAAGAAGTGGGCCTAGAATAGAGCCCTGAGGGACTCCCAGAGTGACTGATAGAAGGGATGATATATTATTTTCCCAGAGGACTGCTTGTTGTCTATTGGTTAGGTAGGATCTGAACCACTTAATAGCCAGAGAGTCCAGGGAAAATGATTCAAGAATGTTGATAAGAAGGGTATGGTTTACCATGTCAAAAGCTTTTGAGAGGTTAATAAAGAGTGCAGATGAGAGGTGGTTGTTATTACGATTTCTATTTATAACATCTGTACAGGATAACAGGGCAGTAGTGGTACTATGAGATGGCCTAAAACCATGCTGGCACTTAGCTATTGAGTTATTTTGAGTTAAATGGTTTAAAAGTTGATGAGGAATGCATTTTTCCATTATTTTTGCTAAGGGTGATAATAGGGCTATTGGCTTGTAGTTTGAGAAGTCGTTGGAGTTACCACCTTTGTGTAGGGGAATAATATGGGAGATTTTCCAAATGTCCGGAACGTTTCCCTCCTTAACGGTTCTGTTTATGAGGATGGACATGGGATAGGAAATTGCTTTGGCCGCTTTTTGGAGGTATTCTGAGGGTAGCTGGTCAGCAGAAGGAGTACAAGGTTTAAGTTTTTGGATGAATTTGTAGATGAGAGTGGTGGAGACTGGCTGAATGTGGAAGATTGGATGAGTGCTGGGTAAGGAAGTGGGAAGGTTTGAGTTGTCTGGAGTAAGTTGACTAGCGAGTGCTTGTATGGTTTCTGTGAAAAAGGAATTGAAGGCATTAGCAGTTTGATGGGGGGTATCAGGATCAGCCTGATGTGGGGTTGGTGTACAAGATTGTCCTGGAGAAAGGAGTTTATTGATACCAGACCAGCATTTCTGGGGGTTGTTTTGGTGATTTTCTTGTAGTTTACAGTAGTAGTTCTTTTTATCCATGAGTATTGCCTTTTTTGTACTATTTCTTAGTTGCTTAAAAATCTGTTCATTGGTAATGTTTTTGTTAGTTCTCCACTAAGCCCAGGCTTTATTTCTAAGTAGAATTTTTTGTCTGGTTTCTTTGGAAAGCCAGGGGGATGGTTTGGCCTTCATTCTAATGGACCTTTTGGGTGCATGCTTGTCAAGGATGGATAGGAAAGTAGAGTTTAGATAATTGACAGCCTCTTCAAGAGGTAGAGTTTTTAGTGGGTTCCAGTCACAGGCACTTAGTTCATTTTGGAATGCTACTGGGTTAAAGTGTTTATTGGTACGTACGATTCTGTATGTGGGGGGAATTGAGATATCTTTTTTTTGTCTGAGGATGTAGGTCAAAGTATGATCACTAATGTCGTCAGGTATAGTTCCTACATTGTATGTTTGTGCTTGCCTATTTATTAGTATCCAGTCTAGGGTGCTCTCTTTGTTATTTGGTTTATTGATTCTGGTTGTAGAGGTGATAGATTGAGTAAAGCCATGAAGGTTGATATGGGAGGAAGGATTATCAGCATTGACATTTTTCCAGTCAGTGTTAAAATCTCCAAGTATAATAGTTTCTTGGGGGTAAGTTAAGGACACCCAGCTTAGAATATTTTCTATAGTAGAGATGTTATTACCTGGTGGCAGGTAGATGCAGATGATATATAGGGATTTTTTTTTGGTTGATTTGAAGTTTGGAGATAAGTATTTCTGCCTTACTATCTTGAGGAGGGTGGAATGGAGTAGTGGAGATTTGAAGTCCCTCTTTGAACAAGACTGCTACTCCCCCACCTTTATTTTTTATATGGTCAAGTCTCAGTATATTATACCCTAGGGGAAGGATTTCATTGTCTTTGGTCTCAGGCTTTAGCCATGTTTCTGTGAGGCAGAGGATGTCAAAGCTATGGGTATTGAGAAGGGCATGGAGATGGGTTACTTTGTTATTAATGCTACAGATGTTATGATGTCCTATTAGGAAAGAGTTAGGGTGTTTGGACTGTGTTATAAGGGAAGGTTGATTGGTAGGGCCAGGGTTAGGGTGGATATCACCATCTTTTAAGGAGGGTTTAATGAGTCTTAATGTAGGGTTATTAATAAAGTTGAGTAGGTATTTCACTTTCCTTACTGTGGGGGTATTATATTTAATGTGGAAAAGTCTATGGTATTTAGGTAGTAAATAGCTGGGGGTTGAGGTGATATTGATTTGACTAATATGGAGTATAGAATCATTGATTGTTGTTTGTTTGGGAGAGTAGTTAAAGTGGTAGCAGTATGGCTGTTCAAAGGAAGTGATGATGTAGGTGTAGGTCAGAGCAGTTGAAATTATGGTTAAGAGTAGGGATTTAGTAATGTTAGTTTTTAATGTTGAAGTCATCTTAGGAGATTATGTATAAGAAGATTCTGGGAGTTGAGTAGGGATGTAGGAGATTAGGAGGTATGTGTATGGTTAGAGTAAAGTGGAAAGAGAAAGAAACAAATAGAGCTAGCAGTTATGTAAGAAGAGGTGTGGTAGGTTTCACTCAGGAGTGGCTTATAGAAGTAATATGTAATTGGGATGGGAGTATAATTGGAAATAAATTGATTGTAGTTTATGATAGGTGGGATGAGGGAGTGGGTGTGGTAAGGGAGGTATAAAGTAAGGCGCACTGGGGTGGGTGGGAATTGGGGGTAGGGTAGGGGAGCCGAGTGAGCCCGCAGGGTGAACAGAGCAGGTTACAACAGGAGTCTGCAAGACAATCAGTAATATGGAGAGACTGTGTTTCACAGGCTTAGTTAAGGTAAGAGTCAAGTTCTATTAATCACTTACTAAAAGATAAAGAAGTAGTAAGCACATAGAGTAGAAATTATAAGAGAGAGAGGTAATAGGAGATAGTTATAAATCATGAAAAATAGCTTGTTTAGAAAGTTTAATTAAGGAGTTTAAGGACAGTAGTAGTAGGGGACAGTCAGAGTAGGCTGTCTAGTGGAGCAATACAAACACTGTTATGGAATGACTATCCCTGTCTTTACAGGGGTTCAGATATTTGGATATTAAACAAATAATCAGGTTAGTTCATTGAGGGGGGGGATTTCTTAATGTAGGGGTACTAGTAGGGTTAACAGTAGAAGGCTACACCATAAGTTACAAGAGTTTGTTTTAGCAGTAAGAGGCAACTTTGGTTGCTTTGAGTTCTGCTGTCCTCTAGTGGAGGAAGAAGGGAGTTACATTTAAGTCTAGTGGTTAGTAGTTAAAAGAGGAAAGAGTAGGTAAATAGTAAATGGCCTAGGGGTAGGTCCTTGGGAGTGCTGGCCCTTACAATGGTTCTACTTTTAAGCACTCGCAAATTTAGTATAATACCTATAAAACCCGTAGCTTATCTCCTATACTGTGAGGTTAAGCAAACAGAGGCTTAGATTCACGTAGGGAGTCCTGTTGGGTATGCCTTTGTATTCTTGAGTGGATTCCTTGTACGTTGCTATGTTGGAGTGAGGGGGAGAGTCTGTAGCACAGGCTTAAGGCTTAACAGCTGAAAAGAGATAGAGAAAGAAAATTAAAATCTAAGATGGCTGCTAGGTTAAAGTCAAAAATCAGTGTGGGATGATAACTGGTGAGGACACGTACAAGTCAGTAGGTGAATGTGTGCGAGATTCAAAACAGTTTAAACACAGGTGAATAGACTATACTTTACAACAATTATGTTAAACCTCAGACAGAACAACACTCATGTAGTGGTTACTAGCAAGATAAATTGTACAGGATAGCAAAGGAAATATTCATTCAGCAATATCAACAGTTCAAGTTAAATACACCGTGCACAACATATTGTCAGCAGTAACATCCTTAAATGCATTTCAGTCCACCTAAGATGTGGTCGCTATTACAGGGTAAAGCTTTAAAATTCAAATTGTGATAGCCAAAAAACATACAGAACAGTTTGATTCGCACAGCTAGCATTTAAAACAGCGTGTTAGAGCTAACAGTAGACAAATCACTGAAGGAGAATTTGCATAGCTAGCATAAAGAGCAGTGTACACTTACTTAAAATAAATTATAATTTGTGGAAAAAATTAGCGCAG
>NC_056730.1:1068255640-1068258140 GCF_019279795.1 Protopterus annectens | reverse complement strand
GCAAGGTTTGAGTTTTTTGATAAGGGAGAAAGTGTAAGTTGTAGGGATAGGTTGGAAGAGAAAAGGGGGAGGTGGAGTTAAGTTACAGTTGGATATACTTGTGTCATTTCTAGAGAGTTGACTGGCTAGAGTTTGAATTGTTTCAGTGAAGAAGGAATTAAAGTCATTAGCAATTTGGTTGGGATTCTTTATTCAGAGCATTGTGGGTTGGGTGTGATAGGTTTACTTGGCTGTAGTAGCTGATTTATGTTAGCCCAGAACTTTTGTGGGTTGTTTTTGCGAGTTTGCTGAGATTTTAGGTAATAGTTTTTTTATCGGTCATTATCGCCTTTTTGGTCTCATTTCTCAGTAGTTTATAGTGTTGGTAATCTGTTGTGTTTTTAGTTGAGCGGGATTTGATCCAGATCTTATTTCTGAGTTGGATTTTTAGCTTTGTTTCTTTTGAGAGCCAAGGGGCAGATTTGGTTCTAATTCTAATAGAGCGAGTGGGGGCATGGTAGTTAAGTATGGCCAGGAATTTAGCATTAAAGTAATCTACAGTTTCATCAAGAGAAAGGTGTTTTAAGGGGGACCAGTTACAAGCATTCAGTTCATTTTGAAAGAGTTCCAAATTGAAGTGTTTTTTGGTTCTGATTGTTCTAGTTATGCCTTGGGTAGGAGGGTTAGTTTTGAGCCTGATAATGTAGGTAAGTAAGTGATCACTTATATCATCAGGGAGGGTTCCTGTTTAATAAGTATGGGGCTGACTGTTGGTGAGTATCCAATCTAGGATACTTTCTTTGTTGTTGGCTTTATTTATTCTAGTGGGGGAGGTGATAGTTTGAGCAAACGCATAAAGATTAATGTGGCTAGTAGGGTGTTTGTTACTGCAAGATTGCCAATCAATGTTTAGGTCACCTAAAATGAATGTTTCTTGGGGTAAATTTAAAGATAGCCAACATAGGATGTTTTCGATAGAGGAAATGTTATTTCCAGGGGGGACATAGATGCAGATGATAAAGATAGATTTAACAGAGTTTAGTTTGAGTTTGGTAATAAGGATTTCAGCATTAGAGTCCTGAGGAGGTTTTTGGTGGAAAGTGGTTATTTAAAGGCTAGATTTAAATAAGATAGCTACTCCACCACCTTTTTTTGAAATCCTGTCAAGACGCAAGATATTATAGCCAGGAGGGGTGACTTCAGTGTCTTTTGTTGAAAGTTTTAGCCAGGTTTCAATTAGACAGATTATATCGAAGGAGTAGTGTTCTAAGAGAGCATGGAGTTGTGTTGTTTTGTTATTAATGCTATGTATGTTGAGGTTGGCTATTGAGAGTGCGTTGTGTTTTTTTGGTAGGCGGCTAGCAGTAGGGATTAGATTAAAGGTCTGATTAATAGAGGAGCTAGTTGGACCTGGGTTTGGGTGAATATCACCATTGTTAAGGGAGCGTAGTAGGGTTAGATATGTAGTGTTTGTATATTTACTTTGGGGAAGGGGTAGTCTTCTAGGATTTAGGTGAGCATATTTTATGTGGGTTGTCCAATGATATTAAGGTAAAAGATAGTTAGGTTTGGAAGTGATGTTGATGTGATGGTTTTGGAAGGTAGGAATTGAAGCGGTAGAATGTTTAGTTGAGTTGGGAAGGTGTGATAGTAGTGGGTATTCGTAGGAGGTTAGAAGGAGTGCTAATGTTAGAGGGGGAAGAAGTGAGAGTAAGAGTAAGGTAGGTTTTAGAGCTAGGGTGGGGAGTTTGTACATTGCAGTGGTGGTTATTAAGTTGTAGTTCTTAGTACAAGTGTAGTGGGTGTGGTACTGCAGGATAAGGTAATAGAGGTAGTGAAAGGGAGTGGTTAAGAAAAAGAAATATGGATGGAAAGGAGTAGATTGGTTACTGGTGGGGAAGTTTTTGTTGGATGAAAGGTAAGGGGTGTGGCTAGTTAGCTAGAAATGTAGAGGCACTGGGGGTGGGTGGCATTTGGGGTAGGGTAGGGGAGCGGAGTGAGCCCGCAGGGCGAACGGAGCGGGTTGAGATAAAGGAAGAGAAGTTAGCAAGTAAACAATCAGTAAAGTAGGTAGCTGCAAGTTGGAAGGCAGGAGATGAGTGGAAAGGTGTAGGATAGAGGGGGAGTCTATGGAGAAAGACAGCTAGACAGGATTAAGCAGAAAGGCACCAAGTAAGTAAGATTAGGAACAGGCAAGAAGCTTATTTAAATAGATAGAGGTTACAAGGTAGTATAGGGAGAGAGGGAGTGATAGATGGATGGGAGAGGAGTGCCCTCTATTGGGCAGTTCTGGTGTTGTAGTTGAAATTTTAAGGGAGCTGGAAAGTATAGGAGAGTGGAGAAAGAGAAAAATATAGGGAGAGGGGGTGAGGGTAAGTGAAAGGTTGTAAAGGCTGTTAGGTAGATACAGAAAAGGGGTAAGGCAGCTGGCTGCTCAGGCTCCCTGTGAACTTTGGAGCCCTGAAACGGTACTGGATAGGGGTCTGCTTTACCAAGTAGATTTAGTCCATAACATACTTAT
>NC_056730.1:1068173140-1068250640 GCF_019279795.1 Protopterus annectens | reverse complement strand
AAATAAATAACAGCATGCGTGAGTTTTCACATTAAACCAAAACAACAGATTTGGAACATTTGCATAGCAAACAGAAGACATGCATATATGGAACCACAGTGGGCATTTCACCGGCATGCAGGTTACATTGATAGCAACAGGCTACCAATGATAGTATCTGAACAGGGAACATTAATTGGAATAAATTTCAACATTTGTAGAACACCAGGACACATGTCCCAACAGTAGGTTTGGTGGAAAACATACCCTTTCATTTATGTGTTTGTATTATTGGTGAAGATAAGATGGGGGAGAGAGAGAGAGATATGTCAGTTAACAAATGTAGATTTTTGCAGTGGTCACAGCTTTAATGATCATTGCTATACTCATTACTGTACAGGTATTATTACAACAACTATGGCACTGGGTTGGGCAATGGTATGTTTGTAAGCAGTATAATTACAGCCTTCTTATAACTACTTTATACTTTTTCTTACCTGGAAGACCTGTGGAGGGAATGTTTGTTAATACTACATGACTGTTTCTACCCATATTCACATAGTCAGGGTTACATATGTGCACTCATACTGTGTGTGTGTGTGTGTGTGTGTGTGTGTGTGTGTGTGTGTGTGTGTGTGTGTGTGTGTGTGTGTGTGTGTGTGTGTGTGTGTGCTACTGATACACTCTGCCTTGATTTCTATTGGTCACCCTGGTTGTTGTTAGCAGGGACCAGTAGCTGTGACAGCATGACACTTTTGAATATTTCTTGGGGGAGCCCACTTGGTGTATGTACTATCTTGCTGTCATTTGCAGCCTTGGGTTGGACCATGGGTGTTGGACACAGTATAAATACAGCCTTCTTATAGCTACTTTATACATTTTCTTACCTGGAAGACCTGTGGAGGAAATGTTTGTTAACACTACCTGACTGTTTCTACACATTTTCACAAAATCCAAGTTGAAATTCTGCATACAGCTTACTACCAATCCCGGGATTCGAACTATGGTTGTTTCTGCTAAAAATATAACAAGTGTGTGTTTCATCAGAAGGAGGTATTAAGAAACTCCTGTTTTTTTCTTTGAATGATTTCTCTCTCATTCTCTCTTTGTTGTCATATCTGACCTTGTAATTACAACATTCTTATACATACATTCCTATACATACCTTTTGACATAGCACAGTGTGGAAAACAGTGGTTAACACAATGTTACTATTCAGATATAAGATCTTGGTGCATGACAGTTTTAATATCAGTTAATCTCATGTCTTATAGAGGCACTGACTTTGTCAGATGAGACTTGATTTTTTAATGCTTTCAGAGCTATAGTTGCTATGCATAACCTGCACACATTTCAAATCATAACATACCATAGTAAACACAACCAGTCCAGGGTTTTGAATTTTATTGTAAGGCAGTTACAGTTTTATTTATATATAACCTATATGAGACTGTTACTGTGATATTGGCTGCTTTATTCAGTGCAAACCATACCCATTTGTAATACTGCCAAGTGACATTCTACTCCTTTATATTTATTTGGTATGAATAGTACAAGCTAGATTGTTACTCACCAGCCTCACGATGCAGCCTTTGCAACCTGCTGGCATGGGCTTCCTGGTTCACAGCCCACTCAGCTGGAGCTGTAATGAAGACAGAGAAACAGTTATGCATACTTATCCAGTGCATATGCAGGCTGGATTTTGGTAAACAGTTATTGCTATGAATACTTACACATTGTGGGGACATCACCCCTTTGTCATGCTTCATGGATCCACTGGTCCAAGAGCTCCTTCTTCCTTTGCTTCAAGTCAGCATAATGGTGCCAGACCTGCTCACCAGTCCAAGGGAACCAGTGGCACTGGTAGTATCGCGGGGGAGACTTTCCCAGGCCTCCGCTTTGTATTGGGAGCCCTGGTCCTGGTCCTGCAGCAGTCTCACATCATGTTTTTTACAAGGGGTCCTACCATGACCTTGGACTCCTGTATGCCCCAGCGCTACAGCCAAAAGCACATGCCCTCACCAATACCTGCCATACTGCCTACAGTGGGGAGCTACAACCAGTTATTAGCTGTATTCCCACCTGCAAGGTTTAAATATGGCCAATTTCCCACCTTTTGCCATGACTGGATGGTGTTGAATATGCTGAGCTAAGCTAAGTAATGGGCAAACCTGCTTAGCTAAGGTTAGCAGTGCTTAAAGGGGCAGGTTCAGCACTGCTTACTAATGGGCAAATCCACTTATCTGGGCTACTCATTGCTTAGCATTTGTATTTACACAATGCTTACTCCTGGTCAGCATATCTGTGCAATGCTTAGCATTGCTTATGTTTTATTTTATGGACTTCCACCTGTATGGGATTAATTATCATTACTGACATATTATAAATTTGTTTACCTTCCCTGACATCCCCCAATGTGTTTTCATTACATTTATTCTTGTTTGACTATACTGTATGGAGCACTTGTGTTTATATGGGGGTTTCACAACTTTATTACACTCATACCTCACATCTAGACCTACTACACTACTCTGGTAAACAAATATGTGTTCTTTACTACCTAATTATTAAAAAATTAATTATGTACTGCTTTCACATGTAAAATATTAATTGGCTTTATTGGGGATTGAACTAAGAAGGACTACTTGCAAGGCGAACGTGCTAACCACTTCACTATTTCTGCATTGCTATGTTCTGGAGTATATACCTGTGTAGCTCCTTATGATGTGTAAGCTAGGCTAAACAGAGCTGCATGATGAGCACACCCACTCAGCTATGCTTAAACTTTATTTCGGACTTAAAAAAAAATTATGTTTTATTTTTGTACTATAGGGGTATGCACTTTGATTTTTGCAACATTATCAGTGGGGAGCTGTGCTTTTACAATGGTGATGACATGGCAGGCTTTGCATTTGAGGTATGCTCCATCGACGCTCACAGTGTCCGTCATACCTCTCAACTGTATAGATTGTCACAGACTGCCCAGATATTTGCCTTATATTTTTAGTCCATTTTAGAATTCTGGCCTTTGAGTAGATTAGTGGCAAATCATTAAAGATTGCAGTTAGAAAATACTGACATGACATTTGCGTTTTACACTTCCTACCCTTAAGCACATTCATGCTAATGCATTACCTATTATTCTATCAACTTAAGTCTGTGAGCCAGACTTTTATTTCCTTTCTCCAGATTTCTTACACTCTAAGAGGATGAGATGTATTTTGTGGACACTCTTGCTGCCATTACATTGCCGTACAGCAATTATGGAGTGCAGGGGGCATGTGTATTGTGAGAGCACTGCTCTCAGACACACCCCCTCCACTCATACACAAAGGTCTACACTTTAAACATGGATTACGGGGTCCCTTGCGGGACACCAAAAATTTGCCTTGTAGCGAACCTGTGATGATTGACGCGACCAGGATGTAGCTGTACACGGAACAGTAGGTTGTGCAAGTCTGATAACACATGGGTTGATAAAACGTATGACATGTGTCCCGACACGGGGAGAGTGGGCAGTGTGTAGGGGTGTGTTCATACCCCAGCTGTGCTCACAGTAAGGATGAGTGCAGTAGAGGGGTGTCAGGTAGGGGAATCATGTGTATGCAATAATGGGCCTAAGTGTGCAGGTGTTGGTTGGCAGAGATGTATTAGGCCCGCCCCGTGGAAGTAATTAATATTCCTATGTGGGTATAGCAGATTTCCATTCCTCCCAAACCTTAAGAGCACATCTACTGGATAGTCCGTAAACCATTGGGGGAACACATAGGGACTATATCAGTGAACTGTACCCGATTATCATGGACGTCCATGATTACGAATCAGAATCTAACACAGTCCCAACTAAACCCTTCCAGAACTAGTGATATTAGGTGGACAGTGGGTGGAATACACGTAATGACTAATGACAATATGTATGAGTCATAAACAGCATGTACCTTGACAAATGTATATGAATACATATGCTTTGGGATTGTCAATGTGTCAGGTTAATAGTACCAATCATCTAAATGTGTCCCTGATGGTGTTATGCAGTGTCCCTGATTCAGTGTTCATTCTCCCCCATTCGTATGTGAGGTCTGCTAGTGACGGAAAGCACATATTCCGCTGACTACCTTAGGTAGATGATAGCATAATAGGTTGGGATTACCACCTGTTCACCTTTGCGAGGGACACTCCCCTTTGAGCAGTTTTGTCCTGCAAAATAAATGTTATTATGGCACATGGCCTGTGATTTAGGGCAAAGAATTCATATATTGTCTGTAGTGTTTGCATAAAACGATTATGTTCTATCTGAAACACCTAGATGTTATAGGAAACAGTATTAGCAACTATAATGCTACAAGAATAACCTTTAATTATACAAACTGGTGAAGTAGTCTATTTTCTATTGGCTGTGGGTATGTGTTGCCTTGCCAATTTTGACATATCTACATATAGGTCCTATAGGGCTGCCACCTTTCCAAATAGCCAAAGTGGGACCTGCTCCATAGAAATGTCAGACATACCAGGTCAGAACATACCTACAGCCGTGCATAGTACAGAACTATACGTATTTTCACAAATAAAAGCTTAGTCTAGTAGCAGTCCAGTTGCTTATGCTACTTCACATAACATATAGAAGTGTCATATATAAAATAACTGTTACATGCAACTATTAGAGAAATGTAGAATATAATATTGTCCTGTAATCAGGACATTTGCTATGTCTTGATTATTTTCGCATGCCACTTACTCCTAAGGAGGGACTGTCCCACGCAAAGTGGGACAGGTGTTAATCCTAAAGTCTCACCTCGGCCAATTTAAAAGGTGGCAAACCTACAATAGGTATGTGGTAGCATGACCCAGCAGACAGATGTTGGTCCCAAAACACATTTACTTGTCTGCATTGCAGAGTATCGGTTCCCATGTATCAGCCAGATGGGAACAGATTGTATGAGGAACACATATATAATATGATTAACTCACTGAACAGGCCGCCGATTCCGTACAGTCAAACGCCATGCCGTTGCCTAATGGTCAGCCATACCCGATACTGTAGTAATGTAGTCCGATGTAATAGGCATCACAAGGGATCACGCCCACCCAGCGTGAGTGACACATGCAAGCACCAATGTCGGTGCATGTGCAAGTGAGGGAGTGAGCGTGTATAAGCGTGTTTGGCTGCCAGTATGCAAGTATTGCACTGGTAAAGAAATGTGGAGTCTAACCAAGTGTAAGAAGCTGTAACCAGAGGTCACCAGTGCTTAACACCGCACAAACCCATGCACAACCACTCCTAACTACTTCAATGTGCCTTACCCACTTCATATCCAATGGGCTTGTTCTGTCCGCAAACAAATAACCATCCTTTGCAAGTGTTGGTAGCAACACCCTGCGCACACAGCTAATGTGAATTACCAATACACCATGGCAAATATACAGACAATAGACAGTACCACACACATACCATACAGCACAGTCATCCAACAGTACAGCAATGTACCAGCAGATATGTCGGGACCACTGGTGTTTGTAGAACTGGCCGTCTTGTGTTTACGTGTGTGAGCATGCCCAGTATGACCATTCCACATGTTGTCGACTGACATTGCCGTCATACCTTCATGTGTTTGAGCATGCCCAGTATGGTCAACTGTATCGCATGTCTTACATGTCCAGGTAGTCAGTACTGTGGTGCCGACCTCTGCGTTGTACACTGACAGGTGGCATGCTGTGTCTGCAGGGTATCCATCGGTCATGTGGCATTGACTGTTGCTACATTTCTGCACAGCGAGGGGGGACATCTGACTGTATCCACATTCCTACACAGCACCGGGGAGGGGCGCACCTGACTGTTGCTATATGTGTACGTTGGAAGGGTGGCACACCTGACACTTGGACACTTTTGCTACTACTGTACTGGTATGTCAGGTACTCCATTTCAGTGTGTAGACCTACCTATTATGCTGGCTAGAGGCATACCAGTGTACTCCAGATCTTAGCTTTAATTACCAATATATTAGTTTCAGACGTCCTAGCCTTCACAACCTACACCTGGCCTGCTGTAGTCTGTCTGTGTGGGTCTGTGGTTGGGAGGTCATCCATTGGGCATATTCAGAGGCAATAGTACAGCATTTGTCTGTGTTGGTCTACACCTGTCCAGCTGGTTGAGACTTGTGTGGGCTGTATGAACACACATGATGCTCAGCCCATGACCTGCAGTGGGATATGACACCCTGTGTACTACTGGCTACTATGGTGACCCCGGTATATGCTACAGATGTCATGGTGCCATTATGGACGTCTACTGTCTGCTGCCTTAACATTCGGCCACCAAATCTCCTTGTATGCTCACTTCCATACCATAGCTACAGGTAATGACACATTCTAATACAACTGCCAATTGGTAGGTTGATTGACTTACCTTGAGGGTGTGCCAGACCTGAGGATGGTGCTGGAGGGCTGCCTATGTCGGATGCACATAGTGCACTTCCTATACATGGCTGAGCACAGGTAGTGTCATATTTGGCATCCCTTTTACTGTCTGTGCAAGTCAGAGAGGGTGACATTCCCTGGGTACCTACTGTGTCATTGCATATGCTATGCGTTGCCTCTTTGTCAAGGCCAGGTCATACTGGGCATGTCTCCTTCCACCTACTGGGTCCAACTCAGGTTGTTCCTCCTCCGAGTCACTCTGTGCCTGTACAGGACTTGGCATTGGTGGGAAGCTGCATGGCCCTACCCCATGCTGTTCCTGCTGCAGCTGTTTCCACAGGATCATATTGTGTAGCATAGCACATACCATAACAATTTGGGTGCATGTAGCTGGTGAATAATGCAAGGCTCCACCGGATGTGTCCAGACACTGGAACAGTGACCTGAGCATCCTAAACACACTCTCTATTATATGTCTGGCCTGTGCGTGTGCCTCATTATGGCGTAATTGTTCTAGTGTGTGTGCATTTCTGATGGGTGTCATCAGCCACAGCTCCAGTGGATACCCAGCATCCCCCACTAGGTGACCATAGGGGATGTCCATATTGGCAAAGCTGTGGTACAGCTGCGTCAGATGCCATATATTGGAATTGTCATAACTTCCTGGGCAGCCAGCATACACATTCAGTATAATGCCCTGGGCATCACATATGACCTGGCAGTTGATGGAGGGGATGCCCCTGCGGTTAATGCAGGCCCTACCCTGCTCACAGGGTGGTGCTTTGATGCATACGTGAGTGTAGGCTATAGCACCCACTACCCAGGGTAGTCTGCCATTTGGTGGAAGAGATGCATATTGCTGGTCAACACCTCATGTGTGTTGAGGAAATGTACGTGCTCACTGGCATGTGGTGACATGGCATCCAGGAACTGGTGGAATACCCTAGATGCAGATGCCTGTGAGATCCCCATGATATCCCCAGTTGTGTTTTGGGAGGTTCCTGTTGCTAGTATACCTAGGCCTACACATACCTTGGTATCCACTGGGATGAGGTCTCCTCGGCCTGTTCGATGTATCAGGTGTGGCCAGCACAGCTCAACAATCTGCTGTAGGAGGTCTCTGTCCACCCCATAGCGCTCCACTATCTCCAGCTCATGTAGCCCATGGTAGGTTACCCTGGGTCTGTACAGTCTTCTCTATCTCCTCACTGAGGGTTGTTCAGCAGCATTCAAATCCTCACCACCCTCAGCCTCCTGCACATGTTGGTCTATGTTGCCTGCTGTAGCCCTTCTCATTTTGTTGGATTGTTTGGTAAAATTTCTCCACATGTATACACCGGTGGTGTAGAGTGTGGAAAAACCAGAGGGGATGGTGCTTGCTCACTTTATCATAGTGTTCTGGGCTGGGCTGGTCTGCTGGGCCAGTAATCTGCTGATTGTGATAACTATCACCTATTTGCCCAGCTTGTTCACCTTGACTACTCTCCTACTGCCGTTGCCCCTCCCAATTGCACTAGGCAGGTATAGACACACCCCTAGCTTAGGCGTGCTAAGCCAGGAGCAATCCCGAGACACAGGGCTCCAGTCTATGTACAGTATGCCTGACACCCCCCCATGCTTTCACCTATATTCGAGTCCTGCACCCGGCTATCTATACACATACACTCTTGGGACCTGCATCACATCCCGGGGATAAATGGGATTCACTATTTTCCACCTCGTTTGCATAGTATTGTCTTCTAATGCATAGTTACATGACCCATACTGAGCCTCCACAAAAATAACCACTGCTTACTGTCACGCAGACCCGCACACAACTGGTTAAAAGTGCCTTACTATCACCGTATTCAATGTCCCTTGTTCTTCCCAGCAACAAAACAACCAACCTCTGCATGGCTCGAAACCGGGACCCTGCACACCACAGACGATGTGCTTTACCACTAAGCCATGGCAGATATACATACATCTAAGGTTATCATGTACAGATCAACCAGCACAGGCATTCAACAGTATAGGACATGTATTCCATCATGTAGATTTATGTGTGGTAATGTCCACACACACACACACACACACACACACACACACACACATATATATATATATATTTATACACACACACATATACATATACACACATACGTAGATATAGAATATATATCTCAACAGCAGACCACGTGACACAAAAGCATTAGACAAGAATGAAAAGGAAACCACATGCACCTCCTGCATTATGTACTGGTGTTAATATCAAGGCAAGTGTGATTCTGTGTGTCACATGGGTTCAGACTGTATTAAGGGTAAGGTTAGGGCTGCTGACATTACTCACCAGACCTATTGTCAAATGTATGTGTATGTCTTGCAACCCATTCTCTTTGCCAATTGTGACATTTATGGCCACTATATAGGAAAACAACAAAACACACTCCTCAACACATCCAGTAGCTAGCCACTCACAGACACCAACACATAGGATATGACTGCTAAACACACATACATATTATGCCTTGGAATAGAACACCTACCTGTCGATTCAATCACACTACAGCATTACACAGTTATAGAACGTGCTACTGAGATTATTAGGACACAACACTTCCAGAGGTATACTTCTAGCTGGGTGACATCATTAGCAATGGCAAAGTCGGCGATAGGGATTGTATGGAGTGTGAGCAGTCTAAAAGCATTATTCTGTCCCCAGGCAGACGGAGACACACACAGTTGGCAAGGCTGGGATTAGAACACCGACCTAACTACCTTATTACACCACAGCATTACGCAGTTACAGAATGTGCTACTGGGATTACTGGGACACAGCACTCCCAGAGGTGTTCTTCTAGGTGGGTGACATCATCAGCAATGGCAAAGTCGGCGATAGGGATTGTATGGAGTGTGAGCAGTCTAAAAGCATTATTCTGTCTGCAGGCAGAGAGGGAGACACACACACAGTTGGCATGGCTGGGATTAGAACACCGACATTGTATGGAGTGTGAGCAGTCTAAAAGCATATTTCTGTCCCCAGGCAGACGGAGACAAACACACGCCAGTAGTGGGATCAGGCAACTGCCTATCTACGGACCACTATTACAATACTACTTAGATACGAGCCGCCCCACAGACACTACACCTTTCAAGACTGTCAATATGACCTTCTAGGAATGCGGACATCGACATGGATGCTGGCAGTTACAATGTACATACCTGTGAACCTGTGTGTTCAATGTAGGAATCCATCCTGAAGTGGGGTATGGCCATCTGTTGACTGGACAACTACTATCGCTATATAGGGTTACAGTGGCCATGCCCATATACATAGAGGTACATAACTGACACAAGGTGTCACTGGGCATGCTCACACACTTAGTAGCACACGGCCGTTTGGAATGCACAATGTGTACATCTACACAACGTTATACTGGGCATGCTCACGCACTTAGTAGCACAGGGCTGTATTGTATGCACTCTGATTCCAAACACGAAAGGGCACAGTGGCCATGTTATTACAGTTAGACATGAACAACACATTGTAATGGACTCCGGTGTCGATAGTTGTCATTGTTAGCAGGAACGCTGCACTACATATATCTGACACCAGTCTTCTACACAATGTCTGCTGCTGTCCGTCACCTTAGATGTACCAATCTAAACCTGGCACACTACTACCACCCGTGGTGATGTCCTGCCAGGAGTGGCTACTTTGCCTATATAGTGCCATTCATAGTCGAATGTCGTGAGACCAGGTTAACACCCTGACACCTAGAGGGCAACTGCATTGTATGTGCATGGTAAACAGTGCTAGATGTGTAGGGTTTGTAATCACAGCTGCCCAATGTAGATCCAACAATAGGGAATACTGACATCTGTGCTGTGAGGAACACCTGGCTGAAGGCTCAGTTGTGCACAATAGCACTACCACTGAGGCATCACAGATGTGTCAGGTGCAGATCACAGTGTCAAAAGCCACATTCTAGGATGTAGCCCTCAGACATCACCATGTCCTTGGACCAGCAACACACATCCGTATATGTGGTAGAACATATAATAGTACAACACCATGTGACCCATGACCAGTGGACTGTACCTAGCTCTACATCAACTGTGCAGACTACCCATGGACTGACACAGTTGCATCATGTGTTATGCAATGCAATGATACCACTGTTCATAACCAGGTCGGCTGTACACATAACAGGGGTCCTGGGTCATATACAGCAATAACAGATGACTGTTGCTGTACACCAGTAAGACACCCTAATGTTTGGATATGACATACATGTACCTGCCGTGGATATGTACATGCCACACACACACAACACATATGTATATAGCATAGCTGTTGCTGTCCTTCATGCAGACAGATGGCTACAGCAATTACACACATGCACATGGAAGGTAGCTCCATGGCTGTTCAATGCTAACAGTACATAAAGTGTGATATCAATGTTGATTGAGTTAACATTCCCTCTGTACTGGTTACCCATGAGAACTATCATATCATACAACAGTCCATGCGTCATGTATGTCATCACACATGTCCACCAATTGCAATGCCTACAAACATGGCTAAATGACAGGAATGTAGGACCTACACACATGTACATGTAGTGGTGTGCGTTCAGCTACCATGTGTGTGCAGTAGCTGATGTTTGCAGGTGACGTGTGTCTTACTACAACATGCAGTTGCAATGCAGCCCCATCATTGCCAACTGTATATGGTGATATAATGACAGTACGGTAAGATGTACATCAGGTATGGACAGATGTGTGGACATAACTAAGTGATGGGCCATCTTTGCAGATGGATGTTTGCTGAGGACAGCTCACAGGTGTGTCACAAGCAGTCCTACAATAACATCTGCAAACACTAAACTATGTTTCTGTTAATTGAAGGGAAACACATACAAGCTACACAGCGGTCAGGGTGTCACTGACTGTAAATCACTTGACATCTGTCACACTTAAGACCTCCTGTGTGCATATATTAGCACAATTGCCAAAGGTAGTGTCGGTGCACATTGTAATGCGGGCAATACTGCTGCATGTCTGTCATACGTATCGTAAGATAGCAGGTGTTTGATTCACAGTACTGTCATGTGTGTTTGCATGTGTCTCCATATATGCCACGTATGGTGGGGAATACATCCCAATTGTTACTCACTCTCCTGTACACTGTTGTAGAGATCTGTACATACTGCATTGTAGAAAGCAAGACATAGGCAGGGGTGGGGTGTGTATCACACACATGTGAGCTATCTGTATGTGCATGACATAGGTGCATTCAATTGTGGACTCCACAGTGTGTGTGCGTGTGTGTATGTATGTATGTATGGCGTCTGGTCCATGGAGTGAGGATGCATGTTACCATAGTGAACAGATAGGACCCCTAAACCCTCCAGGTGATGCAATTTACTACTCTGTTGATGCCGTCGATCTTAGGCATTACTGGCTACCTGTACATGTGTATTCTCTGTGTCGCGTCATGTGGGTGCACAGTACTGTAATGGTGATTACCACATAGGCAGGGGTCCTCACCTCAACACTATCAAGTGTGTGTGTGTGTTACAGTGTCATTGACCCCATGAGTGTGGGCATGTTACTGTGTGTCTGAATACATGTGTGCAAATACCTGTGTGTGTGTGTGTGTGTGTGTGTGTGTGTGTGTGTGTGTGTGTGTGTGTAGTTGTGTGTTCTAATCCTGTAATGTGAATGTGTATTACTGCTGCACAGTGAGGCCTCAAGCTATCATCTGGCCTCTACCCTTGTCATCAGCTAGACTGCTATGTAAACCCCCCCCCATGTAACTGTACCTCTGATGTCACCCGGTATGGATGTCACGTCTCTAGCCACTCTAGCTTAGTACACAGCTCCCATGCTCCTGGATCAGTAGATGTGTAGACATCTTTGGAATGTCAGCCTTTCTAACAGTGAGGTTGAAGCTACAAATAGCATGCTGGTATTGCCATACATACCTGTGAGTAGCCCACATTTACACATGGGAATCTAACTGCAAACACTAACACTCAATGGCACATGCAATTAGACCTGAAGGAGGGAAGCAGGACATATCACCAATATGTTATTACTGTTGTTACCAAGACACATACTGTGAACAGAAAACAATGCATTCTAAACCTGTACTACATGGTATGTCTGCTGCGCGTCAACAGTACACAACAATTGTAATCTACACTTATCTCCCTATTCTGCTCACCCTGTGCATCAGACCATATGAGCATGTCCCTGCACCGATGGTGTGGATGACAGGGATGCGGCACAGGCATCATCATATGCACAGGGTAATAATGCTTGCCAGGGGCCTAGGCTTCACCAGTGGATGACATTATGTGTGTGGGTTAGGGCCTGTGATCTAATTGGCCATGTGTGGTTGTTATGCATGTGTGTGTTGTGGTGCCCTAAAGATGTTTCTGGTGTGTGCATGTATGTGTGCACACAGTTCTGCCATGAGTCTGGCCTACACAGGGGTATTATTGATAGTTCCAGATTGTACAGACCATGTTTTACAGCTCACGGTGTCTGGCCATGGCAACATGACCTGTGCCTGCCAGGGGTTGCACGGGAACTTCCAGGCAGAGGTGTAGATTGGGTACTGTCCGATGACACATGTCCACTGGAACTGTGTCCCTGTTGGAACTGTCCAGGGCCATGTGCATGTGGCCTGCTGTATCCTGGTGTGGACAGTGCAGCACCAGCTGCACTGCTGCTGCTACCGCCACTATGGGAGCGGGCATGTGAGGTACCTCTTTACCTGCACCAGGTGACATAGCTGGCCTACGTCCACATGCCCTATGCCTCACTCCTACCAGATGTTCTAGCACAGACAGCTCACACTCGCAGATTGTCATGCCACGGTCAAGGATTCCAACCATGTCACCCAATCGTCTGTCCAAAACCTCAGCAATCTGCTGTTGAGCATTTGCCATTACCTGGATGTTGTTGTTTAAAGAATGGATAGCAGCCCCCTCAAGCCTCTGCTTTTCTCTGTTATGCCATTCAGCACATGCCTGTGCCACCATTACAGCCTGAAACATGCGTCTGGTGACACCAGCTGTTGCGCTCTGTCCTGCAGGGGCATGTCGGCCAGAGGTCCTCCTACAAGCAGCACTGGCCGCATGCCTGTGTGGCCCATCTCCAGTCATTTGCCTGACACCATGGTGTGAATACACACCTTCCATAGCCACCACACTTTCCTGGTCCAAGCTACCACACACCAACTGTCCTTCATCTATGGACACCGGTGATGGGGTATGTGTTGGCATGAGATCTCTGTGTGGGGATGAGGGGGATATAGGTGGAATGGCAATCAATGGCACAGATTCAGCCCCTGACAACCCTGCCTGTGTCTCAAGCATATGTTCATCATCACTGCTAGAGTCTGTGGGGACACTAACATCAGATGGACCACAGGAGGGTAACACACCTACATCACCTGTGAGGGCAGACAAAGACTCTACATTACAATACAGACACACACAGACACACATAGACACACACCATGCATGTGATTTGACAGAAGGCTTGCAACATGCATGTGATACAGCAGAAGGCATGCAGCTCAGACAATAATAGCGGTAGTTATCATACATCCCTGGGTTGCACACAACAGCATGCATGTGTCATAGCAGAAGCCATGCATTTCACACAATCATGGTAGTAAGCATGCATCCCTGTGTTACACCATGTGGACCAGCATAGGTTAACAGTACACATGGCTGATGTGTGGCATATGACCTTGACATTAACATGTAGCATGACATGTAATCTGCTGATGTGTGCATTGACATGCATACATGTTTAACACAATGGTGTCCTGTCACATAAACAGTGGGGTAATGGTGTCACATTGCAGTGCTGTCTGTCTGCCCTACAGATAAAATGCACATTTAGCAGATGTGCATGACCATTTCAGGGAATTATGAGGTGCCTATATTGCTATACAGTGTGAAGTACAGACACAGTGCCATTGCATGGAATCATGAGGCGTCTCTATTACTATACAGTGCTAATTACAGACACAGTGCATAGCCATGACTGTGTGCATACACAATACATATATACTGTGGATTGTGACCCACGTCACTGAGGTGTATACACACAAAACCGTGATGTGGAATGTGTGACACAGGTCACCGAAGGCCATACGGATTACACTCCTGCACATCTGCAAACATATTTTAGCAGCCTGTCACCATGTCCACACATGGCAGACTTGTCAATACACCATGTCCCACATGACATTTGTGTACCACACACACGAGGTGCATGGCTGACAGTGATGTCCAACAGCAGCAAGGGAAATGTACTGTATCTGTGGCCTGATGTGGTTGTCTGTGTATGTATGTGGATGCTGTAGAGGTGACTACTGTCATGCTGTGACACAGTCATGATGTTCAACACATCTTATGTGGTTGAATGATGTTATGCCTCCACAAGCTGTGCACAGGCCTGTAGGATGTCCAGTGTTCCACATCTGCAATATAACCATTCAACAAAGGCTATAGTTGGATCATGTGTAGCCAATGTACAACAGGGTGTACACACAAACACATCACATCTACTGTCTGTTGCTACATGTCTCTGGCCATCCTCCATGGCCATGTGTGAACATGTGTTGGCCAAATGGTTGTGATGGCCGTCTATCTCACATGTTTGTGTTGTCCCATATGACATACACCCATAGATGTCATATACTCCACTGTCCACAGGGTTATGCAGACAAAGGGTTGCATGTTTGATATGTGGGGTATGTTTTATGAGATAGTGAGACAATGTTGCAGCTGGCCCACTACACATCATGGACATGTCAGATGGCACACCACAATGTGTGCACTCATAGCAGGGGCATAATCCACAATTGTGAATCCTGTGGGCTGCCCATACTCCAACTCACTGTGTAGTACTCTTTGTGTACCCCACATGTGTAGTTCTGATGTGTAGTACATGTTCCTACATTAAACAACACATCCACCTTTGTATGCACAGCTGTCCACACATCTAACAATTACAGTTTCTGAAGTTTCATGTTGGTGTTTCACATAGTTTGTAAGTATTGCACATGGGTAGCCATTGTGATGGATTGCAGATGCGACCTGTATATTGAGACCGGACCATACATCATGTGTACATGTGTTAAATGGCCACATGATGAATAGATCTGTGCATTAACTTGCCTGATACTTATAACTGTAATGTGTAGTTCTGATGTGTAGTACATGTTCCTACATTAAACAACACATCCACCTTTGTATGCACAGCTGTCCACACATCTAACAATTACAGTTTCTGAAGTTTCATGTTGGTGTTTCACATAGTTTGTAAGTATTGCACATGGGTAGCCATTGTGATGGATTGCAGATGCGACCTGTATATTGAGACCGGACCATACATCATGTGTACATGTGTTAAATGGCCACATGATGAATAGATCTGTGCATTAACTTGCCTGATACTTATAACTGTCTCGCCTGCAACAGCCTGCTGTTTTAGTGGAACGCAAGAGGTACCTATATAGGGGTGACACAGCAGAATGATCATTATCCATGCCTGTATGACAGCTACAGGGTGCAATGTGCATGTTAACACATTCGCCAGTACAATAGGATATACTATGGAGTATGCACATGTGTGCATACACAGAGTAGCATACTATAGTATGCGGCATGTGTGTATACATGCCTTGCATATGATGTTACATTACATATTGTACAGTGACACATGCAACTATATGGGATATACTAGTTATATGTGCAGTAGTGACTTACCAGGCAACTCCAGGCTCAGTGGTTGAGAGACACCCACCTCCATGATGTCAGCTAAGGCTTGTGGATGCTGTTCTGCCGGTGTCCCCAGGTTGGCCAGTAGCTCCTCCGTACGTGTGAGTGGGGGCTGGGTTGGTGGCCCACCACCTGTTGCACCTTGTTCACTGGTGATTGCATTCACACGCTGTTTTGCCCATCTGATTAGGTCTGTGCAGTGTCTGCACACCTGCTGGTATGTGCGGTTATGGCCGCCCACATCATTAACCCTCCTGTGAAGTTCCTACCACAGGTCATCCTGCTGATGTGCATCCTTTGGCACATGGCTAAACAGGACATCATAGCTGTCTTGGAGGTAAGGTATAAGTGCCTCCTTCTCCAAGAGTGTATAGGCTGGTAGCCTTGCTCGTGGCATACCTGGAAGACATAATGATGGAGACATGTCACAGTGTCTCAGAGATGCACAGAGATACAGCTGCACATACACGTGCATCACATTTATTACATATAAATAGTTGTCTTTGCAAATCTTCATGACACTGACACCACTGACATGTTTGTGTCACACACATGTGACACCCAATGGGGATTGTATATTATCACCATATATGTGTGTCACTTGATTACATTGCTCATATTCCATGTAGATACTGTCTTGATGTGGGCATGGCTGTTTGCCTGTACTGGTGTTCTTACCTATCAGCACATGCCTGGATGTGTCCACATTAATGCTGTCAACCTTGATGCTGTGTATATGTCACATATAGACACATACACTGCCTTAAAGGACATGACCTGTGACACTGCAGACATGCACATGGAAGGCTTTACATGCATGTGTTTTGCCATATACATCTACACGCACTGTACAGCAGTTCAACATCCTGCCACGTATCGCCTGTGCTGCACAGGTGATACACATGGGACACTGGCTAGCCTCATGATATTTGCAGGGATGGTTATCAACTATAGCATGTACGGCCAAGGTCATCTAGTAGTCTGTATGCCCTGGGCCATGTATGAGCCTAGGATGTAAGGTTACCTAGCTGTAGCCAACAGCCATGTTTCTGGTGCCAGGTGAAGCAGTGCCACATAACTGATCCACACGGTTAATGATACATCTACCATGCGGTCATCACACCATGCCTGACAGAGGTGAAATGTGTAGCTTTGCTGGACAGGGTTGCATAGTATGGCAGGAGTATGTAACGTGTACGGCACAAGGATCTGTCCAGCATGTGGCGATCCTTGTACTAGGAAGGTGGATGTCCATGACGTAAGTATTTGAGATCAGGATATGTATGTGTAACATGTCCAACATCACAGTGTTGGATATGGCTTTATGCAGGGTAGGCATCATGCCACATAGTGTAGATGAGGATTGTGAAGGCTGGTGTCGGCCATCCAAACATGGCCAATACCCCTTAAAAGTGATATGTGATCCAATATAGGTCACTTGAGTGATGAGTATGGCTGAACAATGATCTCTATATTCATGGATGGCACCCTGTCATGACTAGGGTTGCCACTTATGACTCCCTAATAGGCTTGGTGATGTCACTAGCTCAGTGAGGTAAACTGCACAGTAGCATCCCTTACACACAGTGTCCATTATGTTGACCGCTGCCTAGGTAGTAGTTCATGGGTACAGGGTTATTATACCATGACCCCCCATTAATATTCCAAAATGTGCATGCTGATTGGTCAGTGTGCAAGTTGTAAATCGGAGTTATAGTAATGGAAAAAGGTCTGGTCTTCAAGACTTTTTCCATTAGTATAACTTTTTTTTTTTACAGCAACGGAAAACGCAAGATCTCCGTTGCTGTTTACAGCCTGTCTCACTATGTTAAATGAGTTTAACATAGCGAGACATTAAAAAAAGCAATGGAGCATCTCCGTTGCTTTTTTTAAAGCTGTCTCGCTATGTTAAACCCATTTAACATAGCGAGACACTTTAAAAAGCAACGGAGATCTTGTTTTCTCCATTGCTTTTTTCAAACCTGTCTCGCTATGTTAAATGGGTTTAACATAGTGAGACAGCTTTAAAATAAGCAAAGGGGATTCCCCCTTGCTTTTTTTAAAGCTGTCTCACTATGTTAAACTCGCTTAACATAGTGAGACAGTTTGTATGCTTTTTTCTAAACTGTCTCGCTATGTTAAATGGGTTTAACATGATGAGACAGCTTTAAAAAAAGCAACGGAGACTCCGTTGCTTTTTTTAAAGCTGTCTCACTATGTTAAACCCATTTAACATAGTGAAACAGTTTGTTAAAAGCAACAGAGATCTTGCTTTCTCCATTGCTTTTGCCCACAGCTCTGATGTACTGCGTAGGCATACGCATGTGCAGTACATCAGAACTGCCGCAGAATACCAGACAGCTGCGGAAGGGCAGCAAGGAGGCATTATACAATGCCATTATTTAAGAAAAAGTAATTTTTTTTTCTTAAATAATGTCATTGTATAATAGCAATAACCCACTTCTGGGTGTGGGTAATGCTGGATTTACCCACGGTTGGCTTTGTTTGGTCCCTCGGGCTTCACCCTTGTGACCAAACCACGCCAACCATGGGTAAATCCAGCATTACCCACACCCAGGCATGGGTTATTGCTATATTAACCTAGCGGTGACAATGCAATATGCAGCTGTCAGATTGTGCACATATGTCACACACCTCACCCACAAAGCCCCTTATGTATGTTGTCCACAACACTGAGTCAGCTATTGCTCGTAGGTCATAGTCATTCACATACTTACATAGGCAGATGCCTCCCATTTGTCTGTGTGGTATGGGCTATTATGAGGGGGAGTAGAATGAATTAACCCTGTTTTACTGTATCTGGCACTGGTGTGATATGCATATATTAATCTGACACCTTCTGTAGTGTTGGTTCTGTCAACAGACCACTGGCAGAACACTCCTGTGACATACGAATGTACATCTAGTATACTGAGTGTAGGTGGAACACAGTATGGTTGATGATGTCCTATGACTTGTCACAGGTATGATATGCAGTGTGAAATCATCCGTACTGTCATCTACATCTGTACTGCTAACAACATATATGTTGATTAAGGTTCATGGCCTTTCAGACCAGACTCAGCAGGGTAGTACTGCAGTGCTTCCCATTATGAGTGGTGTCTCCACTTTGTGGGTTGTGATAACTGTTGGTGTGCACCATTCAGTGTTTTCACAGACTGACATGAAGCTATATTTTACATGATGTGTATGTGTAGAGCAAACTGTTTTGCCATATGTGTATGATACAACCAGGGATGTGGACAGGTCCCATGCAGCCTGAGTGCACCTTGTACCATCATAGTTATGGTTACAGGGGCTCTGTAGTATACATGGATATATGATTGTGTACCTGTTGGGGGGCAGTGTGTTTATGTTATCCAACACCCTATCTGTATTGCTTATTCATGCTCAGCACTTGTTCACAACATGTAAGCACTACACGAGCTACTAATTATTATAGCACTCAATCCTCCTCATTACCTACAGTTTAACACTGTTTGTACTTACATTTCCCACTTGCTTAGAGTAAAACAGCTCTTGTACACACTTTCCTCACTTATCTAGTGGGAAATAGTTATATATGCAGGCGTGTCCAAGTGTCAATTCCCAGTGTTCTCGCCTGTCTATATGATGAATATGGGCATCATGAGACAATATAGAAATTGTCTCGTGTACACAGTCAATAATCCCCTCCTAACATCCAACACTACAACCTGTGGGAGATGCACATATCTAGCCATGCTGGAGGTAAAGCTCTCTCCAACCCAGTCTGAACCTGACAATCATGTGGGGAAGTTAAACATTTGCACTACACCACACTCATCACATAGTCTCACTAGATCTCCACCACCACAGACCACATATAGTAAGACAACAACATTTGCGGAGCCTATCAATACTACTCTGTATAGGCAGCAGAGAACTCCAAAGCAGAAACGCAGGCAGCCCCCATCCCCCAACACAACACCAATTACTTATAGCCCACAGACTCAGTGTGCCCATCAACCACAGCCAATAGGAAGAAATAACGTACCCAACACA
Source organism: Protopterus annectens (assembly GCF_019279795.1). NCBI lineage: Eukaryota > Metazoa > Chordata > Ceratodontiformes > Protopteridae > Protopterus > Protopterus annectens. The sequence goes on along the minus strand of NC_056730.1, from coordinate 1,068,230,412 downwards.
TTAGTCATAGGTGACTCTGTAGGAGGTCACACTGATGTCCCACTCACCAGGCTACACAAGGAGATAGTTACTGTCAGCTGCCTGTCAGGTAACAGGATCCGCAACATAACCTATGCACTCAGGTCACACCTCAATAGGTACAATATGACTGTGTCATGGTCCATGTTAGTGTGAATGCCCTGAAATGTACCTTCCTGGACTACATGTAAAGAGACATGGAATAGCTCTCCGATCTTGTAGCCCAAGCAGGTATCGCCCTAGCCCTGAGTAGCATTCTGCCATCATCCAGACTGATAACGCAGTACAAGGACAAAATGATTTATTTCAACAATTGGCTATGCTTCTGGTGTCATTCCAAGGGTATCCAGTTTCTGTCTGCTTTGAATGACATGGTCGACAGAACACGATGCTTTGGCACAGATGGCCTGCACCTGTCGGCCCTGGGATTCCGGATAATGGCTAAGGCTCTTGCTGCTCTTATAGTGCCTGTTTTAGGCATGGTTCAAATAACATATTCACCACCATAACAGGATCAGGCAAACAAAACCTGTGGGTAATGCTACTCAGTGCTTGATGTCTTCATCTCAAACGCACTCACCCGAGGCATTCCTTGTAATGGACCACTTCGATATCTGTGCAGTGACTGGGACCTGCTTGTAGGCTCCTGAGAGCATCCCTGCACTACCAGGCTATTACTCATGCCACACCTTTCAGTCATGTAACCAGGACCGGAACACCCACGGTGGAGGTGTGTCCATATTTCCTAAGGATATCCACACCTCCAGGATAGTTGCTTAGAACAATGCATCAGAGGTTATCCAAGTGCAACTAACTCTGGCCATAACTGCTATACAAATTGTAACTTGCTACAGATCCCCCACCATACCCCATGGTTAACGGTCCTCTCTTCTTGGTGTACTGGAAAGTAGGGTTCAAACAGACACACTACTGATGTGCGACTGACACTACCCCACCATTAACTGGGATACCTACTCATGTACCGACACATTAGGCCAACGCTTTCTGGGATTCATAACCTCCAATCACCTGGATCAACCTATCCACACCACCACCAGGGGCGACAATATCCTAGACCTGGTTATTACCAACATGTGTGACTGGTGTTCCACACCTGGGGTTATCTCCTCATTGGTCAGATCCGAATGTACACTAATCACCCTTGTTATCCACATCCCAGCACCACACCCTTTATGGAAAACACAGTACAATTTTTCTACAAAGCCAAGTTGAGGCTTCTTATGACAGCAGTAGTAAACGTCATGACAACTGTGCAGATGGACAATACAGTTACAACTGGACTTAATTAGCACTTACACGACTGCATGGATCATGCTATCCCAAACAGAACCATGACGGTACCCAACAGAAAATGGAGGCCACTCTGGTGGTTCACTGCCATGGACATAATGTGCAACAGAAGGAGGAGACTGTTGCAAAGTAGAGTACAATCCCATGAGTGGAGGAGCTCCCTGGTCAGCCTCAGTAAGAATCTGAGATCCCTTATCACATCCTCCAAAGCTAGCTACATAAACATAACCACGACTAATTCCAAGGACTACCACAAAGTGTTCTAGAGGTATGTCACTACTCTCAATGGCAATACCCACATCTGCTCTGACATACAGCAGTAAGGCACGAACATTACCGAACAGACTGATATTGGCAACATCCTGGCAGATAGCTTCAGTGCTAACTTTACACCCCTCTCACACCCTAAAGGGCCCATATCCATACAGGAATGATGCAGAGTCCCTGCGATCACAACTACGCAGTTCAAAGCTGCACTCTCTAAAGCCAGGAACACAGCATCCATGTGACCATACAACATCCCAGGCTGCGATTTTCACGAACTTCAGAACGAACTGGCTCCCCACTTAGGCACCATATTCAATAATAGCCTTACATCAGGCATTGTGGCCCCTGAATGGCACACAGCAACAGTTATCACACTCCACAAAGGTGGTGCCACAACGGACCAGGGGAACTATTGCCCTATACACCTGACTAGACTGTTCTGCAAGGCTTATGGAGCACATCATCATGGATCTCATTCACAGAGACATTGGTGGCCTCCAAACCTTTGTTCCCACCCAGTTTGGATTTGTTAGGGCCAGACCATGCCTCCTAAACCTGGTGGAGTCCTTTGAGACAGTTACCAAGGCAGTAGATAAGGGTAAGGTGGTCCACACAGCCTTTCTTGACCTCTCAAAGGCTTTCAACACCATTCCCCATTCTAGTATTATCAACATACACATCCACCTGCACATTAACCCCTACATCACAAGATGTTATGCAAAGTGGCTCACGGACAGAACCCACACAGTGAGGGCAGCATATCCTAGGTCCTACTGTAAATCAGTTACAATTGGCATCCCCCAGGGCTTGGTCATAGGGCCCCTCATGTTCGGTATATGCTTCTCTGAGGTACAGGCTAGCACAGGAGGACTTACCCTGAAAAGGTTTGCAGACCACTGCAAACTAGGGGCCATGATTGACTCCCCAGCTGATACAGACACCCTTCATAAGGGTGTCACTGGGACGGATACCTGGTGTCAATAACATGGCCTCAAGCTGCATGCCACAAGGTGCATAGACATCCCCTTTGGATTACACCAATCACCCGCAGACTATCACATAGGTGGTAGTCCCCTACATACATAAGACATAATAAGGGATCTTAGAACCCAAGTAGATAGCATTCACTCCTTTGATAACCATATTGGCAAGGTGGTGTGGATATCCTTCTACATGGCCCCCCTAATCTCTAATGGGTTTGTAGCCAGAATAAAGCAGCCATTGTGCCTCTCTACTCATGACTTATGAAACACATTAAAGGGTACAACACTCCATTTGGGATGTACCTTACGAGACAACAGCAATGGCTTGAAATACCACAACATTGCCACACCAACAGGAATACTGACCTCCGAAGGATGACGTATGCAGCCCAACTACAGAAACCCCAGCTGTACTCATTTGCATACCGCATACTCAGAGGTGATCTCTGCTGAACATACAAGGCCCATGTCCAAAACAGTATTGATGGATATGTTCCACATAAGTAAAAGCCCCTGAGAGCCACATGCTCTGGGATATGTACCTAAATGCAATGATGACTAAGACATGCTGGAGGGATACATTCCTGACCTGGACACTAATCATGCTTTGGAACATGATTCCTATGTACATCAGACAGGGACCCTCACTAGCACTCTTCAAGAGATACCTCGATGGGTGGATGGGAGACAGACATGTACATAAGGGATCACTGCAGTGGCTCTGCTGTACAGAGGCACAGGAAACTAATGGCTCTGCTGTTCACAGGCACAGGAATCTAACCTAGGGAGATGCCGCAAATCAAAACACTGTAGCTAGGCTTATGAATGGCCTTGGCCAGACAGCATAGTACCTAACTATGAACCTATGAAGCTATTACATGTCCTTTGTGCATGAATAATTGACTAGCTCTTCCATTTCAATTAGCTATCATGTTGATACACTGTCTGGTGACTACAAGTCATATGTATCCTGTTATTGTGTATTGTACATGCCAATAGACATACCTGATGTTTGCATAAAATAACAGTAATGCTATGTAAAATGTTAGACATATCTACCTACAATACTGTACATTACACATTTTTGCCACAATATCCCACAATGCAAATTATAATTGCACAGCAGGACTACCTTAGACATGTTATTCTCAGTTATACTCCCATACATATGCCTACTGATACAGTATATCAACATATACTATCCCCTGTTATGGCACATACTTGTTGGACCAACCCGGCCACTGACAGTGACTGGAGTGGAATTGTTGGGTTCAAAGTCCTTATATAGCATCCCTTGTGGCGTATGAGGTGTTTACGTTGTGGCCTACAGCAGTACACACATTTTCTACGAGCATTACTATGCTCAACAATACATCACTACATAATACCTTTACCCACTATATGCATTGCGTACACTTTAATTATTACAGAACAGGTACTACATACACTGACATACTGAGTGCTCTACATATCTTATTACTAGCCCGAGTTGTCATTGATGGTAATATAAATCCTAATCGTTTTGTGTTGCAATCCTCATTGTATCTTTTTTCTGGTACGTATAGATGGTTTGAATGCATGACAAGCCATCCTTTTATATTTAGATATCAGTAACATGTGGTATCCGGAGTAGATGATTACATGCCCATCAGCTGTGCAGCTACTCTATTAGCCAATGACATGGCAACAGTGGTGTATGATTGAATACTCCACTTGGGCATTGTCCCTGTGCCGTACCTTTGAGGAAGACGGCCTGGATGTGTTGTTTGTGATGAATTTCAACAGCTATATGGCACCACACAGAGATATATTAACATCATGGCCCCTGTGGATTGTGTGTAACGACTAGAGGACGTAGTTCTACATATGAGTCTAGCTGTTATATTTCTGAACATTGCTACTTCTGCAGGGTTTGTACCTAATACATCTGCAAATGTTTAGGTCTGGCAAGGATGTTTGGGCAGCTCAAGGCTGTGTGACTATGCATGGAATGTTAGGTGTTTTGAACTGTGCTCACCTGAAATCTTTGGTATACTGTACATGTGTATCATACTGTGCTGTTAATCAGTAATTGGTAACACTTCCTGGTGTACGCACATCCATCTGATACGGGATTATTGCAACCAAACCCTGTAACATCGGCGTCTGTTCCATTTTACAACAGCAATGATTTCACATAGGGCCATTATAGTGTGTCTCTGACAAGGTATGTTAAGGCGTCTGCAGATGTCATAGAGTGAGTGGATGTTTGTGATGTTATTACAGTATGTATTGCAATTGTTTCGGGTGTGGGGGAGATGTAGGTGGGTGTACATAGCAGATGCAGGTGTGTAGGAACTGCATTTATACATATTCGATATGTGTGTGAGGGCTCCTTCCCTATTTGAAGACCTATTCTTTAGTGGACTAATACTATGGTGGTTGCAGGCTGATTCATTAAGCCATTGTTAATTGGTTCCTGTATAGCATGCAGGTGATGTTGGTCCTTCAATCCCTTCGGAAATACATTGGTATGTAATGAAATGTTGCTACATGAAAGCTGTCTCATGTATTTCTGTCACAGATATTTGCACTCACTGGAGATGTGTTGGTGACTGAACCTCTTTGGCTTGGGTTGCCACCTTTTCAAATGGCCATAGTGGGACATTTGCAGGGCACACATTGGATTTTAGAGGCCGACACATACCCACGGTCAGTACAAAGTATAGAACTTTATATATATGCCTATATAAAAGCTTATTCTTGTAGCGGTTTACTTGCTTATCCTGTTTCTTGTTACATGTAGGTATTTTAGATACAGATGACTATTTTATGCAACAATTACATGAAATATGGAACATGCCAAATGTCTTGAGATTGTAGGACATTAGTATTTGTAATCCTTTTGGTCAGTACACTACCGCACATAGAGGGACTGCCCCTCGCAAGGTGGGACAGGTGGTAACCCTATCTTTGGCTCATGTCCATCGCACATATTTGTAATATTGTATAGACATATATACTCTCCATATCCTTTGTTCATAATGCTCTGTCGTGGCGGAATATGTGATTGCTATGGTGCATGTTATACACATATTTGAAGACTTCAACCACTGTATACGGCATACCCATGGATTCAGGAACGCACACACTTCCAATGACCACATTACCGTTCCCAGACTCCCAAACCTCACAATACTGAACACTCAAACTCGCGACTGTCAAACTCCCGGAACTAACACAAACACAGAACACACACACGCACACACAGACACACTGCTACCCATCACATCCAAACCATCCTACACTACGTATGGCCAGGTGGCCATGCCCCCATACACCCCCCATGTGGGTGGCTGCACACCCCACACCACACCTACTTTAATAATCTACCTCCAAGATAGCACAAACAGACCCACGATGCAAACCCACACACACACATTACAGTCCCCCAGAAACACCCACCACACTCAGAACACACACTTACACACACTACAGCAATCAGAAACACACTTGCACACAGTACCTACCTGAACTGCAGCACCAGAAGCACTACATAAATGTCCCTTAACATTGTGATAATAGTACTCAAGGTTCTGGTGTTTTGGTACTGTGGTGTTTCGGTGTTTAAGCCTCGTGATTACACGCGTCGGTATGTAAAGCATTCGGTATTTGGTAATATCCTATTTATATGTACCTCCATGGTTGTGTAGATGTTGTTAACCTATATATATATTTGCATATATATGTATATCCATATATATCAACATATATCTCTCTATCACCCTTTCTCTCTATATATTTTATATATATCTATATATATATATATATATATATATATATATATATATATATATATATATATACATACAGAGAGAGAGAGAGAATACACCTTTCATTGGGTACATGGCGGTGTATACTATTTCCCGAAGTCCACCCTTTAGTGTTTTAACCTGTCACAATACACACCTGCCATTGGTACATCTCAGGTAGCTTAGTGGTAGGTTATTGTGAAGATTGTGTACATGTTTGTGTGTTCTACTCCTGGCAGTGGTTGTTTTACCTCTCAGAGCAGGCACTATTAGTACAAGGGTAAATAATGCACATTTTAGTGGTTCTGGGCAGCTTTGCCCGTGATCTGCATGATATTCAGCAAAGGTAAGACCTGTGCTGCGCATATCCATGTAGTCATGTTTAAACGTCACTTACTGGCATTTACCTATGCAAAAACCCGCTAACATGTGCTTAAATGTGCTTTAATGATCTGCATCCAACATCCATTATTCCGGACATCAGAAATACGTAACAGCCCTTGCAGGTTGTGGAACCGGGAACATGAACAACACAGTCAATAGCTTTACCACTGAGGCATCTGGGATATGTACAAGTATTATGGTATTTAGTATGTAGAGTGTACTATGGCTGTTCCTCCATACTGCAAACAAATGTGTAACTCAGTTGGTGCACATATGGATGATACCTGTTAATGGTATGTCCAAGTGAGGCTTAATGGATATGCTACAGCTATGGGAATCCATGTTACAGTGAGCCACACACTGTAATGAGCTACACCTTGCCACAACCATAACTGGAGAATGCTGGGGTGACAGATACCTGTCATGGGTACTCCCCATGCTTTAGAACTACAGCCCAGATTACATTATATGGAGCCCCTCATTAACACACCAGGGAATCCTTGCAGAGTGGGTGGGGAACAGTGGTTACACCCCGGGGATCCCACAATTTGCTCTGCTCCACAGAGGGACAGTTAATCAATGGGGTGGTGACAGCAGACACATTTTGGCTAGGCTTATGAATGGCCTCTGACAGTTAGGCATGTACCTACAGATGTACCTAGGAACCTATACATACAGTATCAACACATGCTGTTAGCTTAATTTACTGTTCAGGTATTGACTTACCTTGTGCCAATAGCAGTTGTGTGTGCAATAGTTGAGGGCTGCCTATGTAGGATGCACACAGTAGACCACCTATACGTGACAATTTACAGGTGGTTGTGTGTGTGTGTGTGTGTGCCATCCATGTTTATTGTGTGTGCAAGTGGAGAAGTGTGTCAGTCCATAGGGGCCTACACTGTAAGTGTATGTGCTATACGTTCCCTCTTTGCCAAGGCATGGGCATACTGGGCATGCCTCCGTCTGCCTACTGCGGCTGGCACAGGCTGTTCATGATCTGAATCCCTCTGTGCCTGTGGTGCCCTTGGCAATTGCAATGGGCAGTGAGGGCCTTCACCATTATGTCCCCGCTGCAGCTGTTTCTGCAGGATCATATTATGTAGCATGGCACATACTATGAAGATGTGGGCACATGTGCCTGGAGAGTACTGCAAGGCTCCACCAGATATGTCCAAGCAACAGAACCATGATTTCAGCATCCCAAACACATGCTCTGTGATGATTCTGGTTTGTACATGTGCCTCATTATGGTGTTCTTGCATGGGTGTGTGTGCATTTCTGATGGGAGTCATCATCCATGGCTCCAGTGCATAGCCAGCATCCCCCACAAGGTGGCCATATGAGATGTCCCCTTTGACAAATACCTGGTACAGCTATGCAGCATGCCAGATGTGGGAGTCATGGTAGCTTAAAGGGCTGCCAGCACACACATCTATGATAATGCCCTGGGCATTGCACATGACCTGGCAGTTGATGGAGTGGTTTATGTAGCGCCTACCATGCTCACCGGGTGGTGACTTGATGTGTATGTACGTGCAGTCTATTGCACTCAGTACCTCCAGGTAGTCTGCCACACGGTGGAAGAGGTGCATATTGCTGGTCAACTCCTCCTGCATTCAGGGGAAGTATATATGCTCATTGGCATGTGGTAACATGGCATCCAGGAACTGGTGGTGTACCCTGGATGCTGATGCCTGTGAGATCCCCATGATATCTCCAGTTGGCCTTTGAAAGGTACCTGTGGCTAGTATTTTCAAGCTTGCACATACCTTCGTGTCCACTGGGATGGGTTCCCCTCTGTTGTTTCTGGCTCTGAGGCATGGCCGGCACAGCTCAACGATTTGCTGTATGATGTCCCTGTCCACCCTGGTCCAGGTCTGAAGAAGGTGGAATATTTTTACCACCGAAAGCGCTTACCTAATAAACAATTTGGTTGCAGTGATTATAACGTGATTTTCATCAGCTCTTTACCAGCTTTCTCCTACCACTCCACTTATTTCTTTTGTATTTTAAGTGGTTTTTGGTTTTTTTCTGTTTATTTTCTTTGCAATCCAGCACCTCCCCTTTTCTGTTCTGCAGGTTGCTGCTAGCAGCCTTGTTAGCTACCGTCAATGGCTCACTGTGAGTTAATAGGTGTTAATTACTCAGTTGTACTCCAATTACCCTGCTGCGGCATTTCCTTATTGTCTTCCCATAACCTTCCTGTTTCAGCTGTGGTGCGTGCCGCTCGCAGCCGTTTACCAGGTTTCAAGCATGTTGTCATCCACATACACATGCGCTTTCGGTCACCTTGTGTGCTCTCAGCTAAGCAAAGCTATGGCTACATCCACACCCCTATCCTGTGGTTTTGCTTAGCAATGGGCAACCCAGATTAGCAATGCTCCAATGTGCTTACAGCTACGGTGGCACACCCCTCTCCTGATGTCATGTATACCTCCAGGCCACTCCTCGGTGTTATACTGCTACGCCGTGTGGTACAGCCTTATGCCAGCAAGGTGTTTGCGATTCAGTATTACTTGCCTCATTTGCATGGCATTGACTACTAATTCCTAGTTACCATGCCGAACAATGGTACAGACCCTTAGCAACCCTTGCGCCTTGGTCGTGGTGTAGCATGCATACCATTGACTATTATGGCAAAATCATGATTTGTGTTACATTGCAGTTTTATGACATCTATATATATTTTCCTTGTGTTCCCGTTTGCGCACCCATGCACTGCGGCTGTACTTTGCATTAGTGTGGCCATGACATTAAATGTTATTTTTTATGTGTTGTCCGTGTTTCTTTGTGCCATTGGCTGTATATTTAGCCATTGGCATATGTTAACTTTGTAATATGTAAGTTTCGTCCGCTTTCATGGCTCCGATGTTCTGTTTGAAAAAATGTAAACCATTTTTTTGGTTTACATTTCTGTATGCTTACTGTACACCTGCACCACTTCATGAATCGCTATGTACCTTCATTTGCATGCTGCACTACTGTGCATGGGGTGATTAGCATACATGTGCCGAGAGCTGCGCAGCTCTGGCGTACGCTGGTAGTACACAAGGAATCGGCTCGTATCTGAATCGCTCGGCAGCCATATTTGGCATTAGAATGCCTATGCTACGCCTGCGCCTGGCACAAACTTCATGAATCCCGGGGTTAATTCCTCAAATCTCTCTTCCATTAATAAATGAGATTAAATCCTTTCTTAACAAAAGAATTTCTATTAAACTGGCCCAACAGCAAATAGATATTATCAATAAACCAATCACTATGACCAAATTAAAATCTCAAATCACCAAGCTTAAAATGAACAAAGCTCCAGGTCTAGACCTGAAATGTACAGAGTACTGTCAGGACAGTCGTTGCTTTTACTTCTAAAAGTATATAATATAACCAAAAAAGGTTTATTAATACCCCATTCCTGGAAATATTCGCTAATACCCCCAATAGTAAAGTCTGGTAAGGATGAAAAGTATTGTTCCACTTATAGACCCATATCTCTGTTAAACATAGATTATAAAATGTTTATGGCAATTTTTGCAGATAGAATCAAACAGTTTCTCCCATTATTAGTACATAAAGATCAAACAGGTTTCATAAAAGGAAGAAATACCTATGATAACATTAAAAGAATCACAAAATTAATAGATCATGCTAAACATGGAGACATAGACTTAGCTTTAGTCTCTTTGGACATTAATAGTGCTTTTGATACCGTAAGCTGGAACTACTGACTCTTAGTGTTAGAAGAATACAGATTTACTAATACTTTTACTAATTCAATTAAGTCCTTATATGAAAACTCTTTAGCATATGTTAAACTGGGTTCTTATAGATCAGGACCCATTACAATTAAGAAGGGAACTAAACAAGGTTGTCTGTTGTCACCTTTACTATTTGCTTTACTGATTGAACCTTTTGCAAATAATATTAGATCACAAGGTTATATTCAAGGTGTGGAAATTACAAAAACTTTAAACCTGAAACTTCAATTGTTCACAGATGATGTGCTGTTGACTCTATCCAATGCAAACCACATCCTACAAACTTTATTTAACTCTGTTGTTAAATTCCAAAAGGTCTCTGGTTTACTATTTAATGAAGATAAAACAAAAATATTGTCTTTAAATTCCCAAAGTAATAATTTAAGTAAAAAAGTATCTGTTACCGAGGGTAGACTTCATTATCTAGGAGTCTATTTAACAGAAGACATAAATGACACTCTTCTATTCAATTTTAATAATGTATTAAACAAAATAGAAACAATGATGACAAACTGGAACAGATATCTATTCACAATGGAGGACAGGCTACATTTGATTAAATCAATTATATTTCCCAAAGTATTGTATCTTATTCAAGTTTTTTTCATAACCACCACCCAAACACATAATCCAAAAATATAATAAAATAATAGTAAAATTTCTATGGTATCCAACTAAGCCTTTAATTACTCTAAATAGTCACTTGCCAAATTGGGAAGATGGAGGAATTAACCTACCAGACATAGAGACATACACCTTATCTGCCATAGTTAAAAACATTACCTTGTGGCTTAATACATCTCTCTCCTCTATATGGTAGCTACTACATGAGCAAATTTGTTTAGATTTTATGCAAAAACATATTCAAGATAATTTATCCTTCCTACCAAACATCGTCTATTGGACTCTGAAAACATATGTACTGGAAAATAAAAACATTAAAGTTCTATCACATTATATATATCATACACTATCCTCATTTTAAAAATTTGTGAGTATCAACCCTACTGTTAAGTCTTGGATATTTTTAATATTTCCACTAGCTTTCACCTCTAATAATTTTGAAACTCTTCAAATTAATAAGATGAAAGTCTTAAAACAAGGAACACTAGTATTTTGGCATCAATTAATAGAATTGGGTAAGGTCCTTTCTACTGCCTAACTTATAGATAAATATAATATAAATAAAGATGTGTGGCTAACCCTACAATCTCTGAGACAATTCTTATTAAATAAGATAGAAGTAATGCAAATTTCATTCAGACAAGACATACCCAACTTTATTGAATATATTATATTCATTACAAACCAACCTTTCCAGGGAAATTGATACTTGTCTATTATTTATACAATTATCAAAAAATGAAGCTATATCATAAAGATTCTTACTGAAATTACTTCACATTGGTAAATGGACAGTCCCCAGAGGATGATGAGAAAAAAAGCTATTCTTATATCTTTGAAACACACTATACTGTCACTTCAATGGCAGCTGTTTTCATGGAGATTTCTACATAGACATTTTTTTTTTACCTCTCACAAAGTAGCTGTAATGTTTGCCAGTGTGGATGTTTGTTGGAGATGTGAAACAAATTAAAAGCAAACTGCGAACATGTTTTCTATGACTGTAAAAAACTAGAAACTTACTGGAATAATATAAATTATTTCTTTCAGACTATATTTAATGACAATTTCAAGTTAACAAAATTATTGGTTTTGTTTAACTCCCCTATACCTAAATTTGTTTCAAGAAAAAAACTATCAACTCTTTGGACTTTACTAACCATAGCCCGATAGATAATTACCATTAACTGGAAAAAGCAATCTTCTCCTTCTTTCAAGGAATTTAAGAATCTTACTTTGACTATTGATCAATACATTAAAGAACAGAACCAACAGAACAACATCATGCTTCAATACTTGGTTGACTGTAATGGAAACGTTGGAGAAAATGAGCAACATTTCTAGCTGATATACTTTGATTACATCATAGAAATAACTCTTCATTCATGCTGATTAGACATCTATATAAATAGTTAGGTTTTATTGTTATGTTAGTAATTTTATTGTATTATTCATTTCTATTTCCATTTTCTGTTGTATGCATGATCCATGATTTATATATGTCGTAATATTCGTTACTTGTCATAAAATTGTAACATAATTGGGAAATTAATAAAAAAATAAACAAGGAAAAAAATTCTAGCTTAAAATGTTAGTGGGTATGGGGCAGACACAGACTGTCACTTTAAGCAGGTAAAAGATAAACAAAATATAAAAGCATTGAAGCACAAACTGGAGCAGAGACAATGCTCTAACCGTTGACCTTCTATAACAGTTTAAGGCACCAGACTATGCACAAATTTACCAGTAACACTGTTTATGGAATAATGCAAAAATAAATTACTAAGGCTCAAAATCTTGCAGGTGTACACAATTCTGCCACATCTGTGAATTAAACTACAAGACTATGGGCCAGCAGGGTTTAAAATGCAAGCAGATAGCTTTTACAAGCAACCTGCACTTGAGCTCTACATTTGCTATGCTTTTACATTAAAAAATTCCAGGTTCATCCATTTTGTGAAAAAAGGTGTTTACCTGGTCTGTCTGAGTTGGGGAAGTACTCCAGGGAGCCCAAAACATGATCACTTATTGGCTAGAGGCTAGAGGATATAGAAATAATTTATCAAGCTTTTTTACAACTATAAATCATTCATGTTTGAGCAGAGCTGCCCACTGTGCAGCAAAAGTTAGCAGAATCCTGTATAGTAGCAAATTCCCAGACAGTGCAGTTTCCCTATAAAGTTAGGATTAGGTCAAAAATCTGTTAAACAGTGTGGTGTTGCATAGAATTGAGCTTAGAGAAGCTAGCTTGCACATTGAATAGTACTACCACATCCAAGCACTATATAACATCTTGACCTTAACACAAGAAATTAGTTAGCATTCAGAAAGGCACTACCATAGCCTAGCACTATTTAACACCTTGCTCTTAACTACAAAAACCACCTTCAGAAACCCTTGTTAAAACCCAAACCTTAATCCTAAACAGTTCACTCTATTACAAGACTAGATAACATGGATATGCAATTTCCTAATGTTTCTTCTCCAGTTTGGTAGAGTTCGGCATCCAAAGGCAATGTAACAATTGTCTCTGGTTCTCAGACAAACAATTAATCATTAAAGGAATTTAGCACAGTAAGCAAAAGATGTGAATACACAACTTCCTTGGGGAAACAATTTCACATACAAACAAGCTTGTAAAAAATACTCACACTACATCCCTCACACATACTGCTCACCACACACGCAGATTGTCTTATGGTGAGGCACTTAAAAGAAAACTTTGCAAGTCTCAAAGACCTCCAAAGCTCTTACAGCAACACTGCTCTTCAGCAATCACTAAAACACACACCAAAAGAAACACAGAACATGTCACATAATTTACAGCAACATTGCTCTTCAGCAATCACTAAAACACAAAACAAAAGAAACATCAAACATGTCACGTAAATCTACGCACTCCTCAAGAGCAGATCCCATAAGGTAAGCATATACTTTATCTTATGCTCTTATCACTGTAATCTCATTTGTGTGACACACAAATGCCCCACTCACCAAGTTAGACAAGGAGAAGATAACAGTTATTTGCCTATCTGAAGTCAGGCTCCCCAATGTCACACACAACTCAAGTCATTGCACCCCAATTACCAATTTGATTCAATCATAGTCCATGTGGGTGTAAATAACCTGTGATGTACCTCACTGGACTATATGAAAAGAGACATAATGGATCTCTTGGAATATATGTCACAGACAGGTACAAGCCTTGTATTGAACACCATTCTTCCTTCACCAAGGATGATGCCACAATACAAACTTAAACTAATTGATTTTAATAATTGGCTTAGTTTCTGGTGTCACTCCAGGGCAATCCAATATCTGCCAGCATGGGAGGTAATGGTAAACAGACCTTGATGAGCTGCACCAGTCCCTCCTTGGCTTTTGGATATTGGCTAAAACTTTATCTATTCCCTTACAGCCTTTTCTTAGGCAATGCCAAAAGACAAAACTACTAACATAGTGAAAAAGTCTCCAAGCAAACTTAAGATGTTACTTCTTAATGTTAGAAGCCTAAACAAAGCAAACTCATACCTTTCAAGCCTTCATCACTCTAGAGAATGTAGACATGTGTGCTGTGACCAAACTTGGTTTAAAGCCTTAGAAAATACTCCAACAGTGCAAGGTTGCAGCGCCTCCCATACATTTAGACCAACAACAGAACAGACTAGTGCCAAAGGTGGAGGTGTCTCAGTCGAAGTTAGCAACAAACATACCTGCAGTTTGATTCAACAGAATTATACCATGCAGCTCATCCATGCAGAAGTCACCATAGATAATAACCCTCACCATATCATGGCTAGATATAGGTAACCAACTATGCCCCTAGAGTCTCACAACTCTTACGTAAACCAACTAGAAGTGTTCATCATCCAATCAACATCCCATTCATGGGTGACTTAAGTACCCTTCCATAGACTGGGAAACTTACACTGCCTCAAACTCACAGGTACAATGCTTCTTGGACTCTATTAACACATGCACCCTGGAAAAAATAGTGCATGCACCAACCAAAAGATCAAACATACTGGATTTGGTACTCACCAAGATAGAAGAGTGTTGCACCCCCCCCCCCATGTAATTTCCTCATTAGTAAGGTCAGATTACAAAGCTATATCCTTTGAAGTAAAAGTCAACCCAGAAAACCCAGCTAAACCAGTAACATTTAGGAAGTATTCTAACACAAACTGCATCATATTAAGTGACAGCTTGTCAGATTTCAAGGCTTCCCTCCATACCAGAGACTACACCTACCTATGCAGAATTATTCAGAGTCCCTATACAAACATGAGAATGGCTGCATAGAGGTTACCACACCTATGAGAAGTAAACCTGAAACTAGCACTAAAAACAAGCTACACTGGTGGAATCCTCACTTAAACAGGGTATGTAATAAAACAAAAAAGAAAAAAAAAACTAATGGACACAATCAGGCAGAGCAGCTCACTTAAAGACAAGTGCATTCTTACTTAACTAAGCAAGAAACTAAGAGATCTAATTCAGTCCAACAAGGTCAACTATGAGGTGAAGATAGTCCTGCAGGGTAAGAACAATCACAAAGCCTTCTTCAGCTATGGTCAGAACTTTAAAGGTATCACACAGCAGTGTAATGAACTGGTGGTGAGCAATACCACCTTCATTGATTAGGGTGACATAGCAAAACTACTGTCTAATATATTCTGCTCAAGCTTCACCCCCTCTCCCCCACAAGCTCCTCCAGATGAAATCCCATCCAACTTACTTCCCCTAACTATTATCAGGGACCAGGAACTGGCAGCACTCAGTAAACCAAGAATACTGCCTCCATGGGTCCTGACAATAACCCTGGTTGTCTCTTGAGCAGTCTAAAACATACCCTGTCAGGACCACTTGTGGCACTCTTCAACTACAGCCTCAAAACACGCTACATTCTAGGTGAGTGAAGGACCACAACAGTCATTCTCCTTCACAATGGTGGACCATTAAGTGCCCCGGGGAGCTACAGACCCATCAGTCTAACAAGCCTAATATGCAAACCCACAGAGCAAATTATAATGGAAATGATAAATAAGGACATTGGCAGCTTACAGACACTGGGCCTTTTCAAATTTGGCTTTGTTAAGGAAAAGTTGTACCTACTTAACCTGGTAAACTTCTTTGAGAGGATCACCAAGGCAATGGAAGAGGATAAAACAGTACACACTGCATATCTTGACCTAGCCAAGGGATGTGATAAAATACCTCACTCAGGCATTGTTGACAAGGTCTCTGAGCTAGGCATAAATCCCTACATAACTTGCTAGTATTGTTGGCTGGTTCACAGTCAGGACAAAGAAGTCAGAATTGGTGAGGCCGCTACCACCAGCAGTGCAGTCACTAATTGAGTTCCTCAGGGCTCTGTGCTGAGGCCACTCCTTTTTGTCATCTACTTCTTGGAAGTCAACGCTACCATTCAAGGCCTCTGGCTCACCAAGTTGACAAATAACTGCAAATTAGAAGCTATCATAAATTCCCCCCTAAACACCAACATTTTGCAAGAGGGTTTAACACAAACAAATGACTGATGCCAAAGCCATGACCTAAGACATAATGCCAAAAAATGCATTATAATTCCATTTGGGAAACAATCAACCCAATTTAACTATTCCATCAATAAAGCACCTCTAAGAGTTGACAACCCAGTAGTAAGGGATCTGGGAATGTAATGTAGATACTGGGTAAAACGGCAACTGAACGGCTTAAAGTCCACTTAATCCACCACAACAGATTATATGATAAACCAAAACAAGATTTAATGTAAGCGCTTTCGCTGGAAAAATGTTCCAGCTTCTTCAGACTACAAACCGTAAAATACTTAGAAAAAACACCTTTTAAAACAATTCAAAAAACAAACTGCCAGTAGAGTTCGTTACCCCTCCTGATGTCATACACAAGCATTTAAGAATTAAAGCTACAGGGGGTTACTCCAACTTAAAACACACTAGGATGCTTAAGCAACCTCACAGCACCATCATTAAAGAAAATAAAGATTTTTTTTTAAAATAATTGTTTTTAAAAATAAAAAATAACAATAATGACAATACTGAATTTGTGTACTATAAATAACACCTTAAAATTAGGTTGGTTGGTTAGGTTGGTTGCTGTTGGTCTCACATATCATAGTTTACTTCATAAAAATATAGTATATTAGATCTGTGAGCGACTTAACATAGCCGTATCTCGACCATGTAAAGGATATAATTTTAAGGTGTTATTTATAGTACACAAATTCAGTATTGTCGTTATTATTTTTATTTTTAAAAAAAATTTTTTTTTTAAAAATTCTTTATTTTCTTTAATGATGGTGCTGTGAGGTTGCTTAAGCATCCTAGTGTGTTTTAAGTTGGAGTACCCCCTGTAGCTTTAATTTTTAAATGCTTGTGTATGACATCAGGAGTGGTAACAAACTCTATTGGCAGTTCATTTTTTGAATTGTTTTAAAAGGTGTTTTTTCTAAGTATTTTACTGTTTGTAGTCTGAAGAAGCTGGAACATTTTTCCAGCAAAAGCGCTAAAATTAAATCTTGTTTTGGTTTATCATATAATCTGTTGTGGTGGATTAAGTGGACTTTAAGCCATTCAGTTGCCGTTTTACCCAGTTTCTTCTTTAATGTAATGTAGATAGCAATCTGGCTTTGATAGTAAGAAAATCATTCTCTGTGGCCCATCTTATAAGTAAGGGTATGGCATCCAGGTCCAAGAAGGTTATAATACAAATCTATTTGGCTTTTATCAGAACTATAATTGAGTACAGTGCCCTCTTTGGCATTTACCTTACCAGACATTTGCAACAGTTGGAACATCCACAATGGTTTCTCATCCACAGAATTCAGGGTATGAATACTCTTTCCTATCCTGATCTCCTAAAGGGTCTGGCTCTGTATGCAATCTCCTACAGGCTGCTAAAAGGAGATCTTTGGCTGGCTCACAGGGCTTCTTCAGACCCAGTCCTTATGGATCTGTTACACATGTGCAAAACAAATAGAACCAGAAACACTAGATCCAGGAATCTGAACTTTTCTTGTGACATAAACAGAGCATGCTGTAAAGACAGATATGTGTTTCAAAGGATCCTCACACTATGGAATAAGGTCCACATCCATGTAAAGGAGAGTTCATCCCTGGCTCTATTCAAACCAAATCTTGACAACTGGATGGGAAATCATAAATATATTTGTGGTCTGGTTCTCATGTCCATTACAGACAGAGGCAGTCAATAAGAAAAGTATTTCACAACTAACAACCCCCTACAAATCTCTTAATTAACTTGCTACCTACATGCCTTCCCCTCTGTATAGTTGCCCATGATATTCAGGATTCATATGGGTTTGGGGCAAATGGGTAGACTTGTAAGGGCTGTAGTGGTTGTTAGCCTAGTAACAACTGACAAACCTATAAAAACACCTTACCCACAGCCAACAGAACAAAATGCCCTGTGACTGCCAGTAACATATTTGAATGATATAATATTAATTGCACATGTAGTTGATACAATACATGCTGAGCATATTTTATGTTACTTGTGAATGCCACTGCTGTCAGTAGATTGTACAGCACATGTTTGCTGTTATAAACTTTTCTGCAAGTATGCAGCCAGTGCTTTTCGGTAATTGAATAGTATATTATCCACAGCTGGAAAGATATTTTCCAAGTTCTGTGCTTATATAGCTACATTTTGCCAGCTTATATTATAATATCATGTGATAAGGGGTAATATAATTTCTGGTACTGTTTAGGATTGATATGTAAGTGTATTGTTACAGTGGCATGTATGAGCCACTACTGATGCTGTTAAACATTGCTTTTCATGGTAAACTGATCAATATTGTGCACACGTGTCCTCATACTACTCAATTAGGCATGGCCATACTCCATGGTACTCTTTTCATGATATTCTAGACATAACTGCAAGGTCTAGCTTTCTGCAATTAAACTTGCTCTGGTGGGAAGTCCTGTATTATTTGCATATTCCTCTGCAAGACAGCTTATTTATTTGTTTATTTATTTATTTTGCAAATATTTGGTGAGTATATGAGTCTTGGATTGGGGTGATGTCTGTGGATGTGTGTCTCCTTTAAGGCATCCATTCCCTTGTAGCAAGTTATTCAGAGTAACTGAGGTGATTAACCCCACTGTGCTGGGGTCACAAGCTGGGTGCAAGAGAAGAGAGAGCTTGAGAGATGTCACTGATAATTATATAGGATGACTTGCTACTCCTATGTATTGGCATGATTTAGAAGGCAATTGCAAGCTACTAGGTATGACCTCTCTTTAGACATGTTCCCACTCGCTCCAAAAAGTGACATTTACATTCACCTAGTCTAGATAGCATTCATGGTTCTCATCTTGACCAAGTCCCAGCCCACAAGGACCATCTGTCTCACTCCAGTATATTGTCATTATCCCTCCTGCCTCCCATCAAACGGAGGTAAGTAAACCCAGCCTCTTGATTCCATTCCCCTTCCAGGTTCTATAGGTGTCAGAACTGCATAAGTGAACTGAGGTCTGGGTCATTGTCAAGTTGCATCTATCTATATCAATGTGTCTGGCATACTCTACAAGAGTAGAAGACTTGGACACATGCTATTGGATTAGCTAGTGTTTGTGAATTCAAGTGTGCATTATTTAATGTCCTTCCACACAATGTCTGACTGCATTCATGTCCATACTGTGCTAAGCAGATGTAAATGCAGTTGGACATTGTGCAGACCAGTAAACAAAGCACAATGTAAATTATACGGTGTTTGCTTAACATTCTAGTCACTTAACGTTCAAGAGGATAGAACTTATCTTGGGCAATAAGTGACAGTTAACTGTATTAGCACTGTGCACTGTTAGTAACCTGCAAGTTAAACACTTTGAAGAGAATAAGATTCTGAAACATTGAATGCTAATGAGGCCCATTGCTGACGCATTACACTGGAGAGCTAAATATGGTATGAGTATATCATACAGGTCTGTAGTATTCTGAGACACACACCTATATGTGGGATTATTACCTTTGCATAGGGAGATAATCTAGTATACTAATACTATGTATATCCACTTAGCTACAACACCACATCTACTGGGTTGCATTATGTTTTAGGTATCTTTTGTACACATACAGGAGTATAGTGCTCCCACCATGAGTTAATGTTGAAGAACAGTTTTTCATGGAAAATACAACCTGTATATTGTGATACTGTTTCTATTTATGAGGCTTCCTTTGGAGGCTGTTTAATGTAGTTATAAAAATGTCAATGTAATGCTTAGTGTGGGCACACTTTGCATGTATTGATGCATATTTTCCACATATGTATGTTGTTTACAGCTCTGTTATGTTCTTATAGAAAACTATTTGTCATCAGCAACTGTTTATGGTAGTACACTGCATATCAATTCCATATATAACTTGTTGCACATATATATGGCTGTGTAAAAAAGTGAGTCAGCATGATATTCCAGAGAGTACATTTTCAATATATCTGTGTGTGTGTGTGTGTGTGTGTGTGTGTGTGTGTGTGTGTGTGTGTGTGTGTGTGTGTGTGTGTGTGTGTGTGTGCATTATTGTTTCACTGATAAATTATCATGTTAAAATTCAACATAAGAATGTAAAGTGTTCCACCTGTTTCACACAGTTGACAACTGTTGACAACTTGTCTTATTAGAATATAAAGCTCTTCATTTGCTTCACTTAGCATGGAAAAATAGTAACTCATAAACAGTAATATAGGTGGTGAGGCATTATGGGTTCAGTCTCTCATAATGTTGATCAGCAGTTTTCATCTTCAAAAACCTTTTCAAGGGGCTGTTCTTATCAACAAAATTGATTGCAAAATAACACACTCTTTCATAAAATGCTGGAAAATCTGGAACTGTGCATGGTAATGAGATTATCCATCAACACTAAGGATGCATGGCTTGCATTTTCTGTGGAAAGTATGATAATGCACAATTTTTTGTTAAGCACCCATAAGCACTGTTGTGATTGAATCTCGTTATTACTTTTTATGAAGGAGGTGATACATTTTTAAATGACAATATTATTTAAAAAAAGTTTTGAACAAGTTAAGTCAGCCGAATCTTAAAAATACACCAAATTTTAACAAACTGCATAATTCCTCTTGAAACTATTGTCTAGTATCACCAATTTTAAGACAAGGAGAAAACCAAGAACAATGTTTTTCTTACAGACTTATTTCAGTTCTTAACACTAACTATACAATTATTCATGTCAATAATTACAGAAAGATTAAGGGAAGTATTTGATTACATAATACACAAAAATCAAGCAGGATTTTTCCAAAATAGGAAAACTGAAGTTACAGTAGTAGAATTTTATCAATTATAGATTTTGTCAAGTCGACAAAATCAGACTTAACTGTAATACCTTTGGATCCTGAAAAAGATTTTAATACTGTGAATTGGTTATTTTTATTTAATATATGTGATTTGCCAGAAAAAGTAATTCCCTGGGATTCATGAAGCTTGTGCCAGGCGCCGGAGTAACGTTGGCGATCTAGCACCAAATATGGCCGCCGAGCGATTCAGGTATGAGCTGTTTCCATGTGCACTACCAGCATACACCAGAGCTGCGCAGCTCCCGGTGCATGTATGCTAATTATCCCATACGCAGCAGTGTAGCATGCAAATGAAGGTATATATCAATTCATGAAGTGGTGCAGGTGTAGCGCAAGCATAAAGAAATGTAAACCAAAATAACGGTTTACATTTTTTCAAGCATAAAATCGGAGCCATGGAAGCAGACCAAACTTACATATTAAAATGTTAATATATGCCAATGGCTAAATATATAGCCAGTGGCATAAAAAAACATGCACAACACATAAAAAATAACATTTAATGTCATGGCCACTCTAACGCAAAGTAAAACCACAGTGCATCAGTGCGTAAACGGGATCACAATGAAAATATATTTAGATGTCATAAAACTGCAATGTAACACAATTCATGAATTCCCCATAATAGTCAATGGCACGCATGCTACACCACAACCATGGCGCAAGGGTTGCTAAGGGTCTGTGACAGTATTCTGCACGGTAACTAGGAATTAGTAGTCAATGCCATGCAAATGAGTCAAGTAATACTGAATCACAAACACCCCCCGGCGTAAGGATATACCACACAGCGTAGCAGTACAACACCGAGGAGTGGCCTGGAGATAAACATGACATCAAGAAATCAGTGCACCACCGTAGCTGTAAGCACATTGGAGCATTGCTAATCCGGTTGCCTGTTGCTAAGCAAAGTCGCAGGATAGGGGTGTGGAAGTAGCCATAGCTTTAGTTAGCTGAGAGCACACAAGGTAACCAAAAGTGAATGTGAACATTGATGAAAATACACTCAAAACCAGGTAAATGGCTGTGCGCGGCGTGCACCATAGCTGAAACAGGAAGGATACGGGAAGACAATAAGGAAATGTTGCAGTATGGTAATTGGAGTGCAAATGAGTAATTAACACCTAGGAACTCACAGTGGGCCATTGACAATAGCTAACAAGGCTGCTAGCAGCTACCTGCAGAACAGGAAAGGGGAGGTACAGAAAAGAAAAGGGAATGGTCACAGCAGAACAAAGCAAACTTGCAGTAGATCAGCTACATAATACATTTCCCAACACACTCCTGGGTTGTGAAAGTACAAAACAAGAAAGCCGGCAGTTGGATGCATGCCTGACAATGGGAGGGGAATCAGGTTGAAATGTGAATTAAAGGGCAATAGATGAATCATGGCAGCCAGGCGTAAGTCAACACCAAAGGCCTCACAATAGCAGTACCTGCTGTAAAACCAATAATTAAAATACCCTGCAGCTGGAATTGCACATACACAGCCAATTACACCAGCATCATTCATTGCACAATAGTATAAGGTGTGAAAGCCCCAAACACACACTTGTGTATTCCCAGACACTCTGCACCATTGGTGTATACAGATGGGGAACTTTTAATATGTACATGTTAGGGGCTGCCATAGCTTTGATTCACCAGCATGTGTTGGAGACTGACGGTGGTGTGGAGGATGATGCTGACAACCATCATAGGCACCGGAGGAGGAGAAGAGTGTTCAGACCCAGGGTAAACCACCAGGGGCTACATGATCTGGAGATAGTAGAGTGTTACAGGGTGGACAGGGACACCATACAGCAACTTGGTGAGCTGTGCCGGCCATGCCTCAGACCCAAAAGTAACAGAGGGGAACCCATCTCAGTGGACACAAAGGTATGAGTAAGCTTGAGAATACAAGCCACAGGTACCTTCCAAAGGCCAACTGGGGATATCATGGGGATCTCACAGGCATCAATATCCAGGGTACTCCACCAGTTCCTGGATGCCATGTTACCACATGCAAATGTGCACATATACTTCCCCTGAATGCAGCAGGAGTTGGCCAGCAATATGCATCTCTTCCACCGTGTGGCAGACTACCCAGAGGTACTGGGGCCAATAGACTGCACGCACATACACATCAAGTCACCACCTGGTGAGCAGGGTAGGTGCTACATAAACTGCAAGGGATACCCCTCCATCAACTGCCAGGTCATGTGCAATGCCCAGGGCATTATCATGGATGTGTGTGCTGACAGCCCTGGAAGCTATCATGACTCCCACATCTTGGCATGTCTCACAGCTGTATCAGGTATTTGCCAGGGGGGACATCCTATATGGCCACCTGGTGGGGGATGCTGGCTATGCACTGGAACCATGGATGATCACTCCCATCAGAAATGCACACACAGCCATGTAAGAACACCATAATGAGGCACACGCAAAAAACAGAATCATCATAGAGTGCATCTTTGGGATGCTGAAATCACAGTTCCATTGTTTGGACATATCTGGTGGAGCCTTGCAGTACTCTCCAGGCACGTGTGCCCACATCTTCATAGTATGTGCCATGCTACACAATATGATCCTGCAGAAACAGCTGCAGCAGGGACAGAATGGCGAAGCCCCTCACAGCCCACCACCATTGCCAAGGGACCCACAGGCACAGTGGGACTCAGACCCCGAACACCCTGTGCCTGCCCCAGTAGGCAGATGGAGGCATGCCCAGTATGCTCATGCTTTGGCAAAGAGGGAACGTATAGCACACACACTGACAGTGTAGGCACTTATGGACTGACACCCTTCTCCACCTGTACACACAGCAAACATGGATGGCACACACACACGACCACCTGTAAATTGTCATGTATAGGTGGCCTACTGTGTGCATCCTACATAGGTAACCCTCAACTATTGTACACACAACTGCCATTGGCACAAGGTAAGTCAATACCTGAACAGTAAATTAAGCTATCAGCATGTGTCCATACTGTATGTATAGGTTCATAGATACATAGGTAGGTACATGCCTAATTGCCCGAGGCCACTCATAAGCATAGCCAAAAAGTGTCTGCTGTCACCACCCCATTGATTAATTAACTGTCCCTCTATGGAGCAGAGTCAATTGCGGGATCCCTGGGGTGTATCCACTGTTCCCACCCACTCTGCAAGGATTCCCTGGAGTGTTAGTGAGGGGTTTTGTATAATGTAATCAGGGATATAGTTCCAAATAATAGGGAGTATCCATGATAGGTATCTTCTGAGATTATTTACATGTTACATAGTATACCTTAAACACAGCTTGCATATATAGGTAGTATTCCACAGAATAATAAACATATGGAACACACAACCGCTGAAATGTGTGTTAATCCCCCTTGCACTACCAGTGCCTGCTCTGAGAGGTAAAATACCACTGCCAGGATTAGAACACGCAACCATGTACACAATCTTCGCAATAACATACCACTAAGCTACCTGAGATGTAACAATGGCAGTTGTGCATACTGACAGGATAAAACACAAAAGGTAGGAATGTGTGGAAATAGGACAAACCAGCATGTAACCAATGAGCGGTGTGTTATATACATATATATAATATATATATATATATATATATATATATATATATATATATATATATATATACACATCAATATATCTATATATATATATATATATATATATATATATATATATATATATATATATATATATGTATATATATATATATATATAGAGAGAGAGAGAGAGAGAGAGAAATATATGTCGATATATGGGGATATACATATATATGTAGATATATAGATAGGTTAACAACATCTACATAACCATGGAGGTACATATAAATGGGATACCTACCACATACCAACTGCTTGACATACCGATGCACGTAATCACCAGGCTTAAAGTCCGAAAGAACACAGTACCGAAACACCAGATGCTCGAGGTTTAAAATCACGATGTTAAGGGACAGTTAGTCAGTGCTTCTGGTGTTGCGGTTCAGGTAGGTTATTGTGTGTAAGTGTGTTTCTGAGGGCTGTAGTGTATGTAAGTGTGTGTTCTGAGTGTGGTGTGTGTTCCAGGGGGACTGTAATGTGTGAGTGTGGATTAGCTTTGTGTGTCTGTTTGCACAATCTAGGAGGTAGAATATTAAAGTAGGGCTGTGTGGGGGAGTGCAGACACCCACATGGGACGAGTAGGCGGGCTTGCCCACTTGTTCATACGTAGTGTAGGATAGTTTGTTTAGATGTGGTGGGTAGCAGTGTGTCTGTGTGCGCGTGTGTGTGTTCCATGTTCATGTTACTTTCGCAAGTTACTGTCTCTGTCGGTATTGTGGGGTATGGGAGACTGGGCCCGGTACTGTGGGCTTCGGAATTGTGTGGTTTCGGGATTCCGTAGGTATCCCGTATACAGCGGTTGAAGTGTTCATATATGTGTATAACATGGACCATAGCAATCACACATTCCGCCACGACCAACCTTTATGAACAAAGGATATGGAGATTATATGCCTATACACTATTACAAATATGTGCTATTGACATGAGACAATGACAGGGTTACCACCAGTCCCACTTTGCGAGGGACAGTCCCTCTTTGGGTGGTTGTGTCCTGACCAAATATATTAAACGTGGCAAATGTCCTGAGATTGTAGGACATAATTATGTCCCATATGTAATGTAATTGTTGCATACAATAGTTCTTTCTGTATCTAAAATACCTACATGTAACAAGAAACAGGATAAGCAACTAAACTGCTACAAGAATATGCTTATATTTAAGCAAGAAAGGAAAGTTCTATCCCTTGTACTTAACGTGGGTTTGTGTCAGCCTGTAAAATCTGATGTGTGTCCCGAAAATTTCTCACTATGTTCATATGAAAAGGAGGCAACCCTAGCCAAAGTGGGTCAGTCACGAACACAACTCCAATGACTGCAAATACCTATGACAGAAATACACAGCTTTCATGTAGCAACACTTTATTACATTCCGATGTATTGCCAAAAGGACTCAAGGACTAACATCACCTGCATGCTATACAGGAACCACTTAACAGTGACTTAATGAATTAGCCTGCAATTACCATAGTATTAGTCCACTAAAGGATAGGTGTTCAAATAGGGAAGGAACCCTCACGCATGTATCGATTATGTATAAAAGCAGTTCTTATACACCTGCATCTGCTATGCAGACCCACCAACATCACCCACACACTCAAACAAATTACAATGCAAACTGTAATAACATCACAAATCATTCACTCACTGTACGAAATCTGCAGAAGCCTTAACATACCTTGTCAGAGACACACTAACATGGCCCTATGTGAAATAGTTGCTATTATACAATGGAACAGCTGCTGATGTTACAGGGTTTGTTTGCACTAATCCCATTTCAGGGGGTTGTGTGTACACCGGGAAGTGTTACCAATTACTGAGTAACAGCACAGTATGATACACATGTACACAAAATCAAGGATGTCTAGTGAGCACACTGTAAACCACATAACAGTTCATGCATAGCCATACAGCCTTGAGCTGCCCAAACATCCTTGCCAGACTGAAACATCTGCAGAAGTATCAGGTACAAACAAACCCTGCATAAGTAGCAATGTTCTGAAATATAACAGCTGTACTCACATGTAGAACAACATTGTCTAGCCATTACACACAATCCATGGGAGTCATGAAGCTAATATATCTCTGTCTGTCTCCATATAGCTGTTGAAATACATCACAAACAACACATCCAGGCCATCTTCCTCAAAAGTAAGGCAAACGGACAACGCCCAAGTGGAGTACTCAGTTATACACCACTATTGCCATGGTATCGGCTAATGGAGTAGCTGCACAGCTGATGTGCATCTAATTAACTACTTTGGAACACCAATTGGTGGTCAGGATAGCACATGTTACCGATATTTAACTAGAAAAGGATGGCTTATCACACATTCAAACCATCCATATATACCAGCAGAATGTTACAAAGAAGATTGAAATACAAACTGAAAAGGATTGAATCAACAGTCAATGACATCTCGGGTTACTAATAAGGTATGTAGAACACTCGGTATGTCTGTGTATTTAGTACCTGTTCTGTAATATTTAAAGTGCACGCAATCCATATAGTGGAAACAGTTATCTTGTAGTGATGTATTGTTGAGCATAGTAACACTTGTAGTATTTATGTGTGTACTGCTGTAGGTCACAAGGCAAACACTGCATACACCACAAGGGATGCTATATAAGGGCTTTGAACACAAATATTCCTCATCAGCTGCTGTCAGTGGCAGGGCTGGTCCAACAAGTATGTGCTATAACAGGGGATAGTATATGTTGCTATATTGTAACAGTAGCCATATGTATGAGTTTATTACTGAGAATAACATGTTGAAGGTTGGCCCACTGTGCAGTTATGATTTGCATTGTGGGATATTGTGCCAATAATTGTGTAATGTACAGTATTATAGGCAGATATGTATTACAAGTTGCATAGCATTACTGTTATGTTGGGCAAACATTAGTTATGTCTATTGGCATTTACAATGCACAATAACAGGATACATATGACTTGTAGTCACCCGACAGTTTATCAGCATGATAGCAAAGTAAAATGGAAGAGCTAGGTAACTATCCATGCACATAAGACATGTAATAAGTGCAAAGGTAGCTGCTAGGCTGTCTTACAAAGGGCATTTATAAGCCTAGCTAGAGTGTGTTGGCTTTCACCACCCCCATAGGTTAGTTCCCTGTGCCTCTGAATGGCAGAACCATTAGTTCCCTGTGCCTCTGTCCAGCAGAGCCACTGCAGTGATCCCCGGGGTACATGTCTGTCTCCCATCCACACGTCAAGGTTTCCCTTGAAGAGTGCTAATGAGGGGCCCTGCCTGATGTACATTGGAATCATGTTCCAAAGCATGGGGAGTCTCCGGGTCAAGAATCTATCCATCCAGCACGTCCTAGTCATTGTTGTGGTTAGGTGTATATCCCTAGAGCATGTGGCTCTCAAGGGTCTCTGTTTAGGTGGAGCATATCCAGCAATACTGGGTTGGACATGGGCCTTGTATGCCAAGCAAAGATCACCTGTGAGTATGCGGTATGAAACCGAGTACAGCTGGAGTTTCTTAGGTTAGGCTGCATAGGTCATCTGTTTGAGGTCAGTAATCCTCTTGGTGTGGTACTGTTGTGGTCTTCCAAGCTGTTGCAGTTGTCTTGTAAGGTATATCCCAAATGGGGTGTTGTATCCTTTAATGGGTCTAATAAGTCATGAGTAGAGAGGCACAATGGCCTCCTTTGTTCTGGATGTGAACCCATTAGAGATTAGGGGGGCCATGTAGAAGGATATTCTAACAACTTTGTCATTATGGGTATTGAAGGAGAGATTGCTATCTACTGGGGTTCCCAGATCCCTTATTACCTTTTCTGTATGTAGGGGACTAGCACCTATGTGGTAGTCTATGGGTAATTAGTTATATCCAAAGGGGATGACTATGCACTTTTTGGCATTCAGCTTGAGGCCATGATATTGACACCAGGTATCCATCTCATTGCAACCCTTCCAGAGGGTGTCTGTAACAGCTGGGGAAACTATTATGTCCCCTAGTTTGCAGTCGTCTGCAAACCTTTTCAGCCAAAGCCCTCCTGTGCTTGCCTGTACGTCAGAGAATTATATACTGAACTAGGACTGAACCCTGGGGGATGCCACTTGTAACAGGTATACAGTCGGACCTAGGGTATGCAACTCCCATTGTGTGGGTTCTGTCCGTGAGCCACGTTGCAAACCATCACATGACATAGGGGTTAATGTTCAGGCAGATGGGTATGTTGGTAATACCAGAATGAGGAATGGTGTTGAAAGCCTTTGAGAGATCTGGGTAGGCTGTGTGGACCTCCTTACCCTTATCTAATGCCTTGGTAACTGTCTCTAAGAAGTCCACCAAGTTTAGGAGGCATGGTCTGCCCTTAACAAAGCCAAACTGGGAAGGGTCAAAGGTTTGGAGGTACCCAATGTCTCTGTGACTGAGATCCATGATGATGTGCTCCATAGCCTTGCAGACCAGGGTAGTCAGGCCTATAGGGCAATAGGTCCCATGGACCATTATGGCGCCACCTTTGTGGAGTGGGATAAAAGTTGCTGTGTGCCATTCAGGGGGTACAAAGCCTGATGCGAGGCTATTATTGAACATGGTGTGTAGGTGGGGAGCCAGTACATTCTGAATTTCATGTAAAACGCAGCCTGGGATGTTGTCTGGTCCCATGGATGCTGTAATATTGGCTTTAGAGTGTGCAGCTTTTACTATGCGTAGTTGTGAGTACAGGGACTCTGCACTCTTCCTGTATAGATACGGGCCCTTTAGAGGGTGAGAGGGGGGAAACGTAGCACTGAACCTATCGGCCAGGATGTTGGCAATATCAGTTGGTTCTGTAATGTTCATGCCTTTGTGCTGTAACTCAGAGCAGATCTAGGTGTTGACATCGAGATATTTGACATAGCTATAGAATGCTTTGTGGTTGTTGTTGGAATTAGTGGCGGTTTTGTTTTCGTAGCTAGCTTTGGAGGATTTTATAAGGGATCTCACCTTCTTACTGAGGCTGACCAGGGAGCTCCTCCATGCATGGGATTGTACTCTCTTTTGCAACAGTGTCTTCCTCCTGTTGTAGAGTTTGTTTATGGCAGGGGACCACCAGATTGGCTTCCTTAATTAGGAGTATAGCGTCTTGGTTCTGTTTGGGATAGCATGATCCATCCACTCGTGTAAATGCTTATAGAGTGCATTTGTGTAGGATTCAGCAGTTGTAACAGTATTGTCCATCTGCATGGGTGTCATGATATTCACCATGTCTGTCTTAAGAAGCATGAAGTTGGCTTTGTAGACATATTATACTGTGGTTCCCTTAATGGGGGTTGGGGGAGGGATGTGGATATCAACGGTGTTCAGCTCATGGTCGGATCAGACCAATGAGGAGTTGACTTACCGGTCACTCATGTTGGTAATGCCTAGGTCTAGGATATTGTTGCCCCTGGTTGGTGTGTAGATATGTTGATCCAGGGCATTGGTGTTTATGAATTCCAGAAAGCGTTGAGCTAATGAGTTGGTACCCAAGTAGTTTTCTCAGTTAATGGTGGGGTAGATTCAGTGAGACTATGTGATGAGTGTGGTGTGGTGCGAATGTTTACCTTCTCCACATGACTGTCAGGGTCAGACTTGGTTGGAGAGAGCTTTACCTCTAGTTTGACTAGATAAGTGCATCTCTCACAGGTTGTAGTGTTGGATGGCAGGTGGAGAGGGTTCTCTGTGTACATGAGGCAATGTCTACATTGCCTCAAGATGTCCAGATTCATCTGATAGACAGGAGAGAACACTGGCAGCTGACCCTTGGACATGCCTGAATATAAAACAAATTTCCTCTAAATAAATGAGGAAAGTGAGTACAAGAGCTATTTTACTCTAAGCAAGTGAGAAAAGTATGTACAAAGCCTGTTTACCTCTAGGTAATGAGGAAGACTGAGTGTTATAGTAATTAGTAGCTTAAGTAGTGCTTACAAGTTCTGAACAAGTGCTGAGCATGAATAAGCAATCCAGATAGGGTTTTGGATAACACAAACAAACTGTCCCCCCCACCAGGTTTACAATCATATATCCATGTGCACCACAGAGCCCCTGTACCCACAACTATGCAGGTACAAGCTGCACTCAGGCTGCATGGGACCTGTCCACATCACAGGTTGTATCATACACATAAGGCAAAACAAGTTGCTCTCCACGTACACATCATGTAAAACATAGCTCCATGTCAGGCTGTGTACACACCGAATGGTGCACACCAACAGGTATCACAACCCACAAAGGGGGAGACACCACTGATAATGGGAAGTACTGCACTACTACCCTGCTGAGTCTGGTCTGAAAGGCCATGAACCTTGATCAAATTATTTGATGTCAGCAGTACAGCTGTAGATGACAGTAAGGCTGATTTCACACTGCATATCATAACTTTGCTAGATCATAGGACATCATCACCCATACTGTGTTCCACCTACACTCCGTATACTAGATGTACATTCCTATGTCACAGGAGTGTTTTGCAATGGGACTGCTGGCAGAACCAACACTACAGAAGGTGTCTGAATAATACATGCTCATCACACCAGTGCCAGCTAGAGTAAGACAGGGTTAATTAATTGTATTCCCCCTCATTGTAGTCCATATCACATAGACAAACAGAAGGAATCTGCCTATTGAAGTATGCAAATGACTATGAACAAGGAGCAATAGCCGACTCAAGAGTGTTGTGGACAACATACAGAAGGGGCTTTGTGGGTGAGGTGTGTGTGACATATGGCCACAATCTGACAGCTACATATTGCATTGTCACCCCTATGTTAATAACCCTGTATCCATGAACTACCACCTAGGCAGCGGTCAACATAATGGACACTGTGTGTAAGGAATGCAGCTGGGCAGTTGTCTTTCTTGTGATAGCTATGTCACCACACCTGTCAGGTAGTCATATGTGGCAACCCTAACAATGACAGGTTGCCATCCATGAATATAGAGATCATTGTCCAGCCATACACAACACTCAAGTGACCCATATCAGATCGCATATTTCCTTTAAGGGGTATTGGCCATGTGCAGATGGCCTACACCAGCCTTCCCATTCCCCATCTCCACTATGTAGCATGATGCATACCCTGAATAAATCCATGTCCAACCTAGTGATGTTGGACATGCTACACGTACACATCCTGATCTCAAACACATACTTCATGGACATCCACCTTCCTAGTACTAGGATCACCACATGCTGGACAGATCCTTGTCTCATACACTTTAGATAGTCCTGCCATACTATGCATTCTTGTCCGTCAAAGCTGCACATCGCTCCCCTCTCAGACATGGTGTGATGACAGCATGGTAAATGTATCATTAACCCTGTGGATCAGTAATGTGGCACTGCGCCACCTGACCCCAGAGACCCGCCTGTTGGCTACAGCCAGGTAACCTTTCATCCTAGATTCATACATGGCCCATGGCATATAGCCTACTAGTTGACTTTGACTGTACATGCTATAGTTGATATCCATCCCTGCAAATACCATCTGGCTATCCAGTGTATCACATATGCAACACAGGTGATACATGGCAGGATGTTGAACTGCTGTACAGTGCCATGTAGATGTATATGGCAGAACACATACATGTAAAACCTTATGTGAGCAAGTCTGCAGGGTCACAGGTCATGTCTGTTAAGGCAGTGTAAGTCTTTATATGTGACATATACACAGCATCAAGGTTGACTACATTAATGTGGACACATCTAGCCATGTGCTGATAGGTAGGAACACAAGTACAGGCAAACAGATATGCCCACATCAAGACAGCATCCACATGGAGTATGAGCAATGTAATCAGGTGACACACACACATATGGTGATAATATCCACTCACCATTTAGTGTCACATGTGTGTGACACAAACATGTCAGTGTCATGTAGATTTGCAAATACAACTATTTAATCGTAATAAATGCGATACACATGTATGTTCAGCTGTAGCTCTGTATGTCTCTGTGCATTACTGTGACCTGTCTCCATCATTATGTCTTGCAGGTATTCTGCGTGCAAGGCTACCCCCTTATACCCGTTTGGAGGATGAGGCCCTCATCTCATACCTATATGGCAATCATGATATCCTGTTCAGCCATGTGCCACAGGATGCACAGCAGCGGGATGCCCTGTGGATGGAACTTCGCAGGAGGGTTAATGATGTGGGTGGCTACAACTGCACATGCCAGCAGGTGCGCAGAAATTGTGCAGACCTCATTAGACAGGGAAACAGCATGTGAATGCAATTGCCAGGGAACAAGGTGCAACAGGTGGTGGACCACCAACCCAGCCCCCACTCACACATACCGAGGAGTTACTAGCCAACCTGGGGACACCTGCAGAACAACATCCACAAGCCTTTGCTGATATTGTGGAGGTGGGTGTCTCTCAACCACTGAGCCTGGATTTGCCTGGTAAGTCAGTACTGCACCTATAACAACTATATTCCATATATTTGCATGTGTCATTGTACAATGTGTAATGTAACATCACATGCAAGGCATGTATACACACATGCCACATACTATAGTATGCTACTCTGTGTATGCACACATGTGCATACACCATAGTATAGTCTAATATACTGGTGTATGTGTTAACATGCACATTGCACCCTGTAGCCATCATACAGGCATGGATAATGTTCATACTGCTGTGTTACTCCTATTTTGGTACCTCTGGTGTTCCGCTGCGACAGCAGCCCATTGCAGGTGAGACTGTTATTATTTATCAGGCATCGTAATGCACAGATCTATCCGCCATGTGGCCATTTACAACATGTACACATAATGTATGGTCCTGTCACAATATACAGGTCGGACCTGAAGTGCATCACAATGCCTACCCATGTGCAACACTTGCAAACTATGTGAATCACCTCACCGACATGAATCCTCACAAACTGTCATTGCCAGATGTGTGGACAGCTGTACATACAATGGTGGAGGTGCTGTTCACTGTAGGGACATGTACTACAGATCAGAACTATGCATGTGGGGAATACAAACAGTACTACACAGTGGGCTGGAGTATGGCCAGCCCACAGGATTCACTGGTGTGGATCATAGCCCTGCTATGAATGTCACACAATGTGATGTGCTATCTTGACATGTCCATGACATCTAGTGGCCTGGCTGTAATACTGCCTACCTAACCTGAAAATATATCCCACATATCACCTTTTGTCTGCATAACCCTGTCGTCAGTGGATCATATGACATCTATGGGTGTATGTCATATGGGACAACACAGACATGTGAAATAGATGCCCGTTACAATAATTTGGCCAACACATGTGCACACATGGCCATGGAGGATGGCCAAAGACATGAAGCAACACACACAGTAGACGTGATGTGCTTGTGTGTACACCCTGTCGTACAATGGCTACACATGGTCCAACTATGGCCTTTGTGTAATGGTTATATTGTAGACGTGGAACACTAGACATCCTACAGGCCTGTGCACATCTTGCGTAGGAGTGACATCAATCCACCATATAAGATGTGTTGAACATCTTGAGTGTGTCACAACATGCCAGCAGTCACCTGTACAGTATCCACATCAGCCCACAGATACAGCACATTCCCCTTGCTGGTGTCGGACATCAATGTCATACTTGCTCCTCGTGTGTGTGTGTGTGTGTGTGTGTGTGTGTGTGTGTGTGTGTGTGTGTGTGTGTGTCTGTGGTACACAGATGTCATGTGGGGCATGGTGTACCGATGTGTTCACCATGTCTGGCTATAGTTGCCAGGCAGCAGCAATATGGTTGCAGATGTGCAGCAGTGTCATCCGTATACCCTTCAGTGAGCTATGTCAAACATTCCACATCATGGTTTAGTGTGTATACACCTCAGTGACGTGGGTCACATTCCACAGTATATATGTATTGTATCTGAACACAGTCATGGCTATGAACTGTGTCTGTAACTCACACTGTATAGCAATAGAGACGCCTCATGATTCCCTGCAATGGCCATGCACATCAGCTAAATGTGCAGTATATCTGTAGGGTGGACAAACAACACTGCATTGGGACACCATTACCCCACTGTATATTTGACAGGACACCATTGTGTTAAACATGTATGCATGTCATTGCACATGTCAGCAGAACACATGTCATACTACATGTGATTGTCAAGGTCATATGCTACACATCAGGCAGGTGTACTGTTAACCTGTGCTGGTCTACATGGTGTAACACAGGGATGTATGCTAACTACTACTATGATTGTGTAATTTGCATGCCATCTGCTATGACACATGCATGCTGTTGTGTGCAACCCAGGGATGTATGATAACTACCACTATTATTGTCTGTGCTGCATGCCATCTGCCATATCACATGCATGTTGCATGCCTTCTGTCATATTACATGTGTGTGTGTGTGTGTGTGTGTGTGTGTGTGTGTGTGTGTGTGTGTCTGTGTGTGTGTCAATTGTATAGATTGTAATGTACAGTTCTTGTCTGCCCTCACAGGTGATGTAGGTGTGTTGCCCTCCTGTGGTCAGTCTGATGTTAGTGTCCCCACAGACTCTAGCAGTGATGATGAATGTATGACTGAGGCACAGACAGGGTTGTCAGGGGCTGAAACTGTGCCATTGGTTGCCATTCCAGCTATATCCCCCTCATCCCTGCACACAGATCCCATGCCTGCACATACCCCATCATTAGTGGCCATAAAGGAAGGACAGTTGTCATGTGGTAGCTTGGAACAGGAAAGTGTGGGGGCTATGGAAGGTGTGCCTGCACACCATGGTGTCAGCCAACTGACTGGTGTTGCCCATCACAGGCACATGGCCAGTGCTGCTCATAGGAGGACCTCTGGCCAACATGCTCCTGCAAGACAGAGCGAAGCAGCTGGTGTCACCAGATGCATGCTTTAGGCTGTAATGGAAGCACAGGCACATGCTGAATGGCACAACAGAGAAGATCAGAGACTTCAGAGGGCTGCTGTCCATTCTTTAAACAATAACATCCAGGCAATGGTAAATGCTCAACAGCAGATTGCTGAATTTTTGGATAGATGGTTGGGTGACATGGTTGGAGTCCTTGACCGTGCATGACAATCCGCGAGAGTGAGCTGTCTGTGTTGGAACATCTGGTAGGAGTGAGGCATTGGGCATGTGGACGTAGGCCTGCTACATCACCTGTTTCAGGTCTACGTTTATGAGCTACCTCACATGTCCACTCCCATAGTGGCAGTAGAAGCAGCAGTGCATCTGGTGCTGTGCTGGCCACACCATGACACAACACTCCATGTGCACATGGCCCAGGACGGTCCCAACAGGGACACGGTTTCAGTGGACAAGTGACATCAGATAGTACCCAATCTGCACCTCTGCCTGGTAGTGCCCATGCAACCCCTGTCAGGCACAGGTCACATGTCCATGTCCGGACACCGTGAACTGTAAAACCTGGCCTGTACAGTCTGCAGCTGTCAATAATACCCCTGTGTAGACCAGACACATGCCAGAACTGTGTGCATACATACACGCACACACTGGAAACATATGTACGGCACTGTAACACACACATGTATAACATACACACACACCCAATTAGATCAAAGGCCCTAACTCACACACATGATGTCATCCAATGGTGCAGCCTAGGCCTCTGGCAAACATTATCACACTGTGCATATGATGATGCCTGTGCCACATCCTTGACATCCACACCATCGGTGCAGGGACATGCTCATATGGTCTGATGCACAGGGTGAACAGACTAGGAAGATAAGTGTAGTTTACAATTGTTGAGTACTGGTGACAGGCAGCAGACATACCATGTACTACAGGTGTACAATGCATTTCATACTGTTAACAGTATGTGTCTTGTGTAACAACAGTAACTGCATGTTGGTCATGATGTTCTGCTGTCTTTCTTCAGGTCTAATTGCACGTGCCGGTGGATGTTAGTGTTTGCAGTTAGTGTCCCATATGTCAATGTGGACTACTCACAGGTATGTATGAATATACCAGCATGCACCTTGTAGCTGCCACATAACAGTGAGAATGTCCCACGTTCCAAACACGTCTACTGATCCAAGAGCATGATAGCTTAGCTGTGTGTTAAGCTACTGTGGCTACAGACGTGACATCCATACTGGGTGACATCACAGGTACAGTTACATGGAGTGGTGAGGTAAGACAGCGGTCTAGCTGATTACAAGGGTAGACGCCAGTGGAAAGTGTGATGCCTCATTGGGAAGCAGTAATACACGTTCCTATGACAGGATGCCAACACACAACTGCACCCACACACTCAGGTATTGACACACATATTCAGTGACACAGTAACACACCCACACACTCACAGATTCACCAACACAGTAACACACATTCACACAAAGTTGCTACTGTTGAGGTGAGGACCCTTGCCTATGTGCAAATCATCATTACAGTACTGTGCACCTACATGACGCACCACAGAGAATACACATGTACAGGAATTCAGTATGGCCTAAGATCGAGGACATCAACATAGATAGTAGATTGCATCACCTGGATGGGGGCAGGGGTCTTATCAGTTCAGTATGGTAACATACATCCTCACTCCAGGGGCCACACAGCCATACATACACACACACACATACACACACTGTGGCATTCAGTATTGAATACGCCTATGTCACGCACATACAGATACCTCACATGTGTGAAATACACCCCCCTGCCTATGTCCTGCTTTCTACATTGCAGTTTGTACAGATTTGTACACTAGTGTACAGGAGAGTGAGTAACAATTGAGATGTATTCCCACCATATGTGACATATATGGACACACACACAACCACACATGCCAGTACTCTGAATCAAAGACCTGCCTAGCTCATGATATGTATGAAAGACTTACAGCAGTATTGCAAGTGTTACAAAGTGTACTGACGCTTCCTTTGGCAACAGTGCTGATATATGCACACGGGACATCTTATCTGTTAACAGGTGTCAAGTGATTTACCTTTGGTGTCACCCTGACCGCTGTCTAAGTTGTGTATTATGTCCTTCAGTTAACTAAACCATTGCTTACCGGTTACACAGGTTATTGTAGGACCACTTGTGACACACCTATGAGCTGTCCTCAGCAAACATCCATCTGAAAAGATGCCCCACCACCTAGTTATTTCCAGACATCTGTCCATACCTGAGGTACATGTTTCCGTACATTCAGCATATCACCATATACAGTTGGCAATGTTGAGGCTGCATTGCAACTGCGTGATGTACTAGGATACACATCACCTGCATACATCAGCAACTGCATACGCATGTTATCTGAACGCACACCACTACATGTATATATGTGTAGGTTCTACAATCCTGTCATTTGGGCATGTTTGTAGGCATTGCAATTAATGGACATGTGCAATGACATACATGACACATGTAAGAAAAACAAAAAAGTACCGAAGCTAACACAGCTGAAGGTAAAACAATAAACTTTAATGCACACAAAAGAGAGTAAGTGCTTTCATGGTGTGCTCTCACTGCTTCATCAGACTGTTCTAAACTAGTAACAAATGCAGTTAAATACCATAAGTTAATTAGGCAATTAAAGCAGTGATAAAAGCATCAATTATCTAAGAGAAAAATGTCATAACAAGAAAGCAGGCAAATGAAACATATAAAAAAGATGAGAAATAAATGTAAAAATATGTATAGAAAAACATCCTATACTCAGAGTTTGAGAGGTCTAGCTTTTAAAAAAGGCTTAAGAGAGACAACTTCATTAAGACCTGGTATTTTATCAACATTAAGAGACAGAATCCATTTTTGCTCTGCAGATTCTGTGTGATTCCTAAGATCTCCCCCTCTCAAACTCTCAGGAATGATCTCTAGTACAAGGAATTTAAAATTATGTTCCTGTCCATGGCACATAACATGCTTAGCAAAAGCATTGGTGTCTTTCTTGTTTCTAATGTCTCTCTGATGTTCCAGCACCCTGTCTTTGAGTTGTCTGTTACTCATGCCTACATAAAAAGTATGGCAGAAAGTGCAGTAACTAAAATAAACAATGTTCTTAGTCCTGAAATCAGCATAAAAGTTTGTATCTATTTTAAAGTGCATATTAGGGTGCATGTAAGTAGGACTAGAGTGTATAAACTTTCAGGCTGTGCAGTTCCTGCATTTAAAAGTACCATGCCTCTCTGACTGTAAAACCTTGTTAAAAGTAGAAGTATTGTAGCACAGATGCCTTTTCAAGGATCTGTTATTTTTAAAAGAAAAGTGTGGAACAGTATCTATGGCATTTCTTAATTTATCTACAGTATCCAAAATGCCCCAGTTCCTTTTGACAATATCACATATACTACTAACATCAGAAGAATATGCGAGAGGAAACCTAATCAATCCTGTCCTTTGTTCTATAGCTATGGCTTCAGTGTTAGGTGCAGCAGTGTAATAAGGCCTGCATTTGCCCCCTCTCTCCTTATATGCATCAGTAATACAACTGTCAATATCCTTTTCTTTGTAGCCTCTATCTAGAAAATCCATTTTCAAGGTCTCCAGGGCCTCTGCAAGCTGTTCACCATTATTATGGCATCTCATGACCCTGTACACCTGCCCCTTAACAACATTTTGGGTAACATGCCTAGGATGCACAAAGGACAACAACAGCTATGCTATTTACATGTATGTTGTGTGTGTGTGTGTGTGTGTGGCATGTACATACCCAGGGAAGGTACATGTATATTATATCCTAACATGAGGGTGTGTACTGGTATACAGCAACAGTCATCTGCTAATGCTGTAAATAACCGAGGGCCCATGGTATGTGTTCAGCTGACCTGATTACAGACAGTGGTATCATTGCATTGCATAACACATGATGCAACTGTGTCAGTACGTGGGTACTCTCTACAGTTGATGCAGAGCTTGGTACAGTCCAACTGGTCAAGGGACACATGGCGGTGTACTCTTATATATCCTACAATGTGTATGGACGCGTGTTGGTGGTCCAAGGGCATGGTGGTGTCTGAGGTTTACATCCTAGAATGCAGCATGTGACACTGTGTCCTGCACATGACTCATCTGTGATGCCTTTCATGGGGGTAAGGGTCAGTACATATGAGTGGCCTCTATGTATGTGGGAACACCACCACCTGGAGTGGTCCGTACCTGTGTTATAGCCCACATGTCTGGTTCTGAGGTATATGGTGGTAGTGCTATTGTGCACTACAGAG
The DNA here is from genome assembly GCF_019279795.1 of Protopterus annectens. NCBI lineage: Eukaryota > Metazoa > Chordata > Ceratodontiformes > Protopteridae > Protopterus > Protopterus annectens. The sequence goes on along the minus strand of NC_056730.1, from coordinate 1,068,190,141 downwards.
CCATCAGCCAGGTGTTCTTCACTGCACAGATGCCAGTACTCCCCATTGTTGGATGTACAGTGAGCAGCTGTGATTATGGATGCTACACATCTAGCACTTGTTAACATAAGCATACAATGCAGTTGTCCTGTAGGTGTCAGGGGGTTATCCTGTGTTTAGGACATTTGCCTTGGAATGGCACTGTATGGGCAAATGTGACTTGGGTATTATCCCTACTCCCTTGAATCATGGATGCATGTGATATGCGTCAAAGGCCTGTCTACTGTCAGTCATGTCATCCCAGAATGACAACCTCATACTTACAACAGGACATTGGCTCATTGTGTTGTTCAAGCAGTTGCCACCTCTAGCAAGGCTCATTGTGTTGGTCAAGCAGTTTCCACTCCTAGCAAGACATCACTGCAAGTGGTGATCTTGTGCTTGGTATAGGATGGTACATCTAAGGTGATGGACAGCAGCAGACATTGTGTAAAAGACCGGTGTCAGATATATGTAGAGCGGTGTTCCTGCTAACAATGACAGCTACTAACACCAGAGCCCATTACAATGTGTTCTTTACGTCTACCTGTAATAGCAAGGCCACTGTAGCCTTCCGTGTATAGAATCAGAGTGCATCCCAGACAGCCCTGTGCTACTAAGTGTATGAGCATGCCCAGTATAACCTTGTGTAGATGGACACATAGTGCATTCCTAACAGCCCTGTGCTACTAAGTGTGTGAACATGCCCAGTGACACCTTGTGTCGCTTATGTGCCTCTGTGTATGGGCATGGCCATTGTAATCCTGTATATTGATAGTAGTCGTCCATTCCACAGATGGGCATACTCCAGTTCAGGATGGATTCCTACTTTAAACACATAGGTTCACAAGTATGTTGGTTCATAGGTTCATAGGTAAGTACTAGGCTATCGGCCCTGGGGCCTATACAAGCCCAGCAAAAAAGGTACCCTGGCTTTTGCCACCCAAGAAAATTATTTTCCTGTGCCACTGTCAAGCAGAGCCACAGAGGTGATCCCAGGTGTGAATTTCCTATTTCCCATCCAATCATCAAGATTTTTCTTGAAGAGTGCTAATGAGGAGCTTTATTTGATATAGATAGGTAGTTTATTCCAGAGTATGGGAAGTCTCTGGGACAGGAATCTATCCCTCCAGCATGTTCAGTTTATTGTGGTGACAAGGTTTAGGTCCCTAGAGTGTGTAGCTTGGAGGGATTGGGATTTCTTTAAGTGGAGCATGTCCAACAGCTCTGGGTTTGGGTAAAGCTTTGTATGTTAGGCAGAGATCACCTCTGAGTAGGCGATATGCGATGGAGTAAAGCTGGAGTTTTGTGAGACGGTCTGCATAGGGCATCTGATTGAGGCTGGTAGTCCTCTTTGTGAGGTATTTCTGCGGCCTTTCCAGTTATTTTAGATGTCTTGTGAGGTACATACCAAAAGGGGCATTGTACTCTATAATGGGTCTAATGAGTGATGAGTAGAGGGGAACAATGACCTCTTTTTTTCTCAATGAGAAACCTTTTGTGATGAGGTGTGCCACATAGAAGGATTTCCTGACTACTGTGGCGATGTGATTATTAAAGGAGAGACTACTGTCCACCTGTGTCCCAAGGTCTCTTATCACACTTTTGGTGTTAAGTATACTACCACTTATGTTGTAGTTCATGGGTACAGAGTTTTTAATAAAGGGGATGACAATGCACTTTTTGGCATTGAGCTTGAGGCCATGGCCTTGACACCAGGTCTCTGTCTCAGTGAGGCCCTTTTGTAGGATGTCCACATCATTAGGAGTTTCAATTATGGCTCCTAGTTTGTAGTCATCTGTGAATTTCATTAGCCAAATACCTTATGTGTTAGCCTGTACTTCTGAGAAGTAGATACCAAACAGGAGAGGACCCAGGACTGAACCCTGTGGTACTCCACTTGTCACTGGTCTGAAGTCGGATTTGGAGTCTGCTACTTTCACAATATGGGTTCTGTCAGTGAGTCAGTTGGCAAACCATCTTGTGACATAGGGATTTATACCTAGTTTAGTGAGTTTACCTATAATTCCAGAGTGGGGGATGGTGTCGAAAGCCTTGGTAAGATCTAGATAGGCTGTGTGAACCACCTTATCCTTGTCTACGGCTTTGGTAACTGCTTCAAAGAAGTCTATCAGGTTTAGGAGACATGATCTGCCTTTTACAAACCCGAACTGGTTGGGGTCCAGAGTTTGGAGATTACCAATGTCTTTGTTTATAAGTTACATGATGATACATTCCATGGCCTTGCAGACCAGGCTCGTCAGGCTAATGAGGCGGTAGTTCCTGGGTTCAGTGGTGGCTCCCCCCTTGTGGAGTGGGATAACCATCACTGTGTGCCATTCAGCGGGCACAAAGCCTGAGGTGAGGCTATGATTGAACATGGTACTTAGGTGGGGTGCCAGTTTGTTCTGTAGTTCATGTAGAACACAGCCTGGGATGTTGTCTGGTCCCATGGATGCTGTGTTCTTAGCTTTGGAGAGTGCGGCTTTTACCTGTGCAGTCGTGATTACAGGAAAGTTGCATTCTTCTGGTATACAGATGGGCTTTTTAGGGGGTGAGAGGGGCTAAAGTTAGCACTGAACCTATCTGCCAGGATGTTGGCAATATAAGTTGGGTCTGTATATTTAGTGCCATTGTGCTGTAACTCAGAGATGATCTGAGTGTTGCCATTGAGATTCTTGACATAGCTATAGAATGGTTTGTGGTTGTCTTTAGAATCAGTGGTGATTTTGTTTTCGTAACTAGCTTTGGAGGATTTTATCAGGGATCGCAGCTTCTTACTGAAGCTGACCAGGGAGCTCCTCCACTCATGGGATTTTACTCTCTTTTGTAACAGTTTCTTCCTTCTGTTGTGTAGTTTGTTTATGGCAGGGGGGCCACCAGATTGGCTTCCTTTTTTTGGAGGATAGCGTCTTGGATCTGTTTGGGATAGCACAATCCATGCACTCATGTAAGTGCTTATAAAGTGCAATTGTGTAGGATTCAGTAGTTGTAACTGTATTGTCCATCTGCATAGGTGTCATGAAGTTCACCACTTCTGTCTTAAGAACCATGAAGTTGGCTTTGGAGAAATTTTTTACCATGGTTTCCTTAATGGAGGGTGGGGGCAGGATGTGGATATCTAGGGTAATTAGCTTATGGTCAGATCGGACCAATGAGGCATTGACTTCAGGTGTGGACTCCGGTCACTCATGTTGGTAATGACTAGATCTAGGATATTGTTGCCCCTGGTGGGGGTGTGGATAAGTTGATCCAGGGCATTGGAGTTTATGAATTACAGAAAGCGTTGAGCAAAGGAGTTGGTACATAAGTAGTTTTCCCAGTTAATGGTGGGGTAGTTGAAATCGCCCATTATTAAGGTGTTTGGTTGAACCCTAATATTTTCCAGTACATCAAGAAAAGAGGAGTGGGAATCCTGGGGCATGGTGGGTGATCTGTAGCAAGCTACAATTTGGATTGCAGTTTTGCCCAGAGATGGTTGCACTTGGATAACCTCGGCTGCATTATGCTGAGCAAATAGCCTGGAGGTGTGGATATCCTTAATAAATATGGACACACCTTTGCCTTTGGTTTTCCAGTCCAGGTTACATGGCCGAAAAGTGTGGTATGAGTTATAGCCTGGTAGTGCAGGGGTGATCTCTGGTGCCTTGAACCAGGTCTCAGTCACTGCACAGATATCGATGTTCTCCATTTTAAGGAGTGCCTCGAGTGAGTGCATTTTGAGATTTAGACTTCTAGCATTGAGTAGCATCACCCTCAGTTTTTGCTTGCCTATTACTGTTACATTGGTGAATTTGTCATTTGAACCTTGCCTAAAAAAGGCACTATAGGGGCAGCAAGAACCTTAGCCAGTTCCAGAATCCCAGGGGTGACAGGTGCAGGCCATCTCTGGCAAAGCATTGTGGTCTGTCAACAATGTCATCCCAGGCAGACAGATACTGGATCCCTTTAGAATGGCACCAGAAGCTTAGCCAATTGTTGAAGTCAATCATTTTGTCCTTGTACTGCGGCATCATTCTGGGTGATGGCAGAATGCTACTCAGGGCTAGGGTCACACCTGTCTGGGCTAAAAGATCGGCAAGCTCTTCCATGTCTCTCTTCATGTAGTCCAGGGAGGTACGTCTCAGGTCATTCACACAAACATGGACAATGACAGAGCCATATTTATACTTGTTGTGGAATGACCTGAGTGCATGCATTATGTGGCGGATCCTGGCACCCAAGAAGCAGCTGACAGTAACCTTCTCCTTGTTTAGCCTGGTGAGTGGAACATCAGTGTGCCTGACTACAGAGTCACCTATGACTAGTGTGTTGGGTAAGTTGTTTTGCCTTATTGGCTGTGGTTGAGTGGCACACTGAGTCTGCGGGCTATGTGTCATTTGGGTTGTGTTGGGGGGTGGAGGTTGCTTGCATTTCTGCTTTGAAGGTATCTTTTGCTTGAGCAGATTATTATTGAGAGCCTCCACAAATGTTTTTGTGTTTCTATGTGTGGGTTTTGGTGGTGCAGATTTATTGAGACTATGTGATGAGTGTGGTGTGGTGCAAGTGTTTACCTTCTCCTCTTGACTGTCAAGTTCAGTCTTGATTGGAAATAGCTTTACCTCCAGTTTGGCTAGATAAGTGCATCTCTCACAGGTTGTAGTGTTGGGTGGTAAGAGGAGAGGATTGTCTGTGTACATGAGGCAATTTCTACATTGCCCCAAAATGCCCAGATTCATCAGATAGACAGGAGAGAACACTGGGAACTGACCCTTGGACATGCCTGAATAAAAAAACTATTTTCCTCTAGATAAGTGAGGAAAGTGAGTACAAGAGTTGTTTTTCTCTAAGCAAGTGAGGAAAGTAAGTACCAAAACTGTTTTCCTCTAGGTAATGAGGAAGGTTGAGTGCTGTAGTAATTAGTAGGTTATTTAGTGCTTACAAGTTCTGAACAAGTGCTGATCACGAATAAGCAAATTCAAGTGCTAAAACTAAGAATCTGTATCTGGACTAAACTAGTTACAGGAAAAGGGGGAAACAAATGCAAATGCGGGCTTTTAAATCAGAAAGTTGAGAGAGATGGAAAAACAGCCCAAACGGCCAATAACTACAATTTCTGGGCCAGAACCACTCCTTATGTAGTAGATAGGTTACCTAGTGCTTACCACTCCCACTGATAAGCTAGAAGGCTTCCCTCCAACACAGAAAGCTTGGGGGGAGGCTCAGAAGCTTACATACAGTCCTGGGTACAGCAAATCTGAATCTGGACTACACTAGTTACAGGAAAGGCATATATATATATATATATATATATATATATATATATATATATATATATATACAGAAAAGTAGCTAAAATAGCAGTAAAAACAATTCAAATGCAGTGCAAGCTCGCACACTTGAGTATGTAGCAATGTTAGACAAAACTGTTTAAAAAATGCAATTAAATTAAAAAATGACTAAAAACAAGTGCAGAAGGAGTCTATTAGGTCGAATGAGGTAAAGAGATGGGACTGGGGGGAGTGTCCCAGATCAAATCTACAGTGGGGGTGGGCAACTGCAAAAGTCTCCAAATTTAAACAACAACACAGGAATAGGGAGGGTGGGTGTAGGAAAACCAACACCTTCAGCAGAGATCTGAAAAACTATACAGTAAAGAAAAAATAACAGTGCACAACTCTGAAGTCAGCCAGCAATGATATAAAATTAGTCACACAACAATTACCAGTACACAACTCTGAAGTGCCAGAAAAATATACTCAGCTCTGTATATCTCCAGATAGTTTGAAAAGCACTCTCTGTACATCTTAACTGCCAGCATCCCTGTTGATGTCCACATTCCTAGAAGGTCATAATGACAGCCTTGAAATGTGTAGTCTGCGTGGCGCGACTTGTAACTATGTAATATTGTAATAGTGATCTGTAAATAGGAAGGTGTTCCATTCCCACCACTGGTGTGTGTGTGTGTGTGTGTGTGTGTGTGTGTGTGTGTGTGTGTGTGTGTGTGTGTGTGTGTGCGCGCGCGTGTGTGTGTTAGTCCCCATTTGCCAGAGGACTGAAAAATGCTTTTAGACTGCTCAAACTCCATACAATTCGTATACCCACCTTTGGCAGTGCTGATGATGTCACCCACCTACAAATACGCCTCTGGGAGTGCTGTGTCCCAGTAATCTCGGTAGTGCATTCTGTCACTGCGTAATGCTGTAGTGTAATAAAGTCGTTAGGTCGGTGTTCTAATCCCAGACTTGCCATGTGTGTGTGTGTTTGTCCCCCTCTGCCTGAGGACTGTGTAATGCTTTTAGACTGATCACACTCCATACATTTCTTATACCCACCTTTGGCAAGGCTGATGATGTCACCAATCTACAAATACACCTCTGGGAATGCTGTGTTCCAGTAATCTCAGTACCACGTTCTGTAACTGTGTAATGCTGTAGTCTAATAAAGTAGTTAGGTCGGTGTTCTAATCCCAGACTTGCTGTGTGTGTGTGTGTGTGTGTGTGTGTGTGTGTGTGTGTGTGTTTGTTCCCATCTGCCTGAGAACTGAGTAATGCTTTTAGACTGCTCACACTCCATACATTTCTTATACCCACCTTTGGCAAGGCTGATTATGTCACCATCTACAAATACACCTCTCGGAGTGCTGTGTCCCAGTAATCTCAGTAGCGCATTCTGTAACTGCGTAATGCTGTAGTGTAATAATGTAGTTAGGTCAGTGTTCTAATCTCAGACTTGCCATGTTTGTGTGTGTGCTTATCCCCATCTGCCTGAGGACTGAGTAATGCTTTAGACTGCTCACACTCCATAAATTTCTTATACCCACCTTTGGCAAGGCTAATGATGTCACCCATCTACAAATACACCTCTGGGAGTGCTGTGTTCCAGTAATCTCGGTAGCGCGTTCTGTAACTGCGTAATGCTGTAGTGTAATGAAGTAGTTAGGCCAGTGTTCTAATCCCAGAAATGCCAAGTGTGTGTGTGTGTGTGTGTGTGTGTCTGCCTGCATGAGACAAGTACAGTGCTTTGTAGAGTATGCACTCTCTGTACAAATCGCATGACCACCTTTGTCATTCCTCTGTTGTCACCCACCTAGGTATACACCTGTAGGCATGCCGCCACCCAGTATTCACCGTAGCGCATGCCCTAAACGCGTATTGCTGCAGTGTGATACGGTAGGTAGGGGTTTGTATACAGGACATGGTGATTGTGTGTTTGTCTGTCAGAGTCTGTGTAGAGGTGGCCGTGATTGTCTTACCATTGGACATGTTTGGGAGTGGATTTTGTAGTTTTCCTATATGGTGTCCATCTTATGACACATTAGCCACCTCACAAGGAGTACAGCTGTCAGTCAGCCACGGGAGTGTGTTGGCAAGCCATACCCATACATCTGGCAAATGGCCTGGTGAACAAAGTATGCAGCCTTACTAGTACCCAGTATATGTCCCGCACCCATGTGCCGTGCACAAACAAACTTGCCTAGGATATCCCACTATGTTGCTAATACCATGCACATTGATGATAGATAGTAGGCATGGTGCGAATGCAGTGGTCTGCAGAGGACATGGCACCCTGTACAGCAGTACAATAGGTACATATATGCGGGCATTGTGTCTTCACTATGTTCCACACTGAATGCCTGCAACATATGTGGTGCCATCAAATGTGATCCACAGAGGCCAGACAATGCTGTACACATGTGCCCTGTATGGACCCATGCCACTTGACACCACGGAATACCTCTATCATACTATCAATGCAGGTGCAGGGTCGACCTGCTCACTATAAGCAGGTTTCGCCACACCAGGCCAGTATTGGCATATCAGGGGATAACAGGCTGTGTACACAACATGTGCCTGCCAAACCATGTATACCTGTACATGTCACTGTACAGTATTGTGTGACATGCACATCCCAGGCAATGTCCATGTGAAGGACTATCAAACACAGACATGGCAAGAATTGCAAAGATATGGCCATACACATTGGTAACCAGGATGTCAGGCCAGATAATGCAGTACCCATCTGTGTGGGACATTGCAGACACTACACCCCTGCACTGCACACCACTGTCAGATGAAGCGATGCCAAGGATTACCCTCACCCAACCTTGTACAGAAAAATCTTGCACAGCCAACCACTACACACCCATGAAGCAATGCATACCTGCATGCCAGTACTGGCACCTTGTATCTGCGTGTCGGTTGTGATGCTCCCAACCACAGTCACTCCCAGTATAACCCTCGTTGGCATACCAACAGATGTCAAGCACTTTCACATGCCCTAGCCCATAGAACCTGCAGATACCCCCTGTGGTGCATGTAGTCCTGTGCATTACTGCAGTGTGGCAAACTAAGTAGTTAGGTTGTGTATTTGTGGCCCTGGCAAAGAGTGTCAATGCGTGTCCATTAGAGAGTGTGGTTGTGGTAATAATGGCATCCGTTCACGTGAACAGCCATGTGTGCCACACCTAATGTATGTCTACTATATCTCATTTGCAGATGTCACTCACCCATACACATATATGTTCTTACAGCACAGCAACATGTCGCCTTTGTGGCACATGTAGTAACATCATGCACATGTAATAGTAATGAGTAGTCATTCAGGGGTTTGACCCCTGTACTGTTTGGCATGTGGCAGATAATGCTTAGGGTTAAGTCTCCAAGCCCTTCCCTGGTGTACTTTGCCTGTCCCACTCACACTCTCTGGTGGATGTGAAGGAGTACACCTGCACAGCAGCAGCATGTGTATTGTAAGTGATGGACATGGTCAGGTGATGGCCTCTGCACATATTGCAGTCCTCCTCTAGCTGATTGCATGTGGTACAACTGTGATGGTGTTCCCATAGCCATTTGCATGATAAACACAGTACACTAGCTAGGGAAAACATGTTGTTATTTGGCCAAGACAGTCGCTGTGAGTGGTACCTGGATGTGATGTTCTGACACGGCATCACAGATGATATCTGGATGTACCACAATAATTTTCCACAGTGGGAAATAGCCTAAAGACAGGAGGGTGATGTGCCACACATGACTACAGCATGTAAGTGTAGCCATGCTGCATTGAGACTACTGCCTGTTTAACATGTGTGCGGTAATGGCTATTCTGCATGTTATAACACAGATATGACAGTACTCGGTTCATGAGGGACCCTTATCTGTAGGGCCATCTGTGAACTGGTCAGTGTGTGCAACCATTTGTTTCCTCTGTTACACACTGAACACACATCTGTGCACAGAAGAAGCATGGTGTGAGGATTGCAGACAGTACATGATGATAGGGATGTGTTACTGCCATTGCATCCCTGACTGGACATGTGTCACATGAGACAGTGATATGACAGACACTGTCTGGAGTTCCCAGTGACAAGCCAATAATGGGCAACTGTTCATAGCTGCGGTCACATGTCTACTCCACATTGTACAGATGGCATGCAGTATATATGCATGTGTTGTGCTCCCTCTGCAAATGTATGCCATCTATTGTGTTGGGTTGATGGTGATATCTATGCATACTGTTGTAAGTAATCCTGTATGCTGTTGTCTATCACTAAGCCATATGTGGGTTTAAACTGCAACACTATAGGCTGAATGGGTTGGGAGGTCCCGGCAGAACCTCCTGTCCCACTTCAGCTGACCATGGCAGCGAGCACTAGCACTTCTGGGGCCCAGCCTTAGACATCAACCTCTGTTGGCTCTGCACGACCTTTTGGTGGTACCACCACTGAGGATGGAGCATGTCCCCCCTGGGAGCGGACTAGACAGGTACATGTCTGCTGTCGTGCGGTCCCAGACGTGTTGCATTGGTGGCTCAATAAGGGGTTCCAAAGTCAGATACGCCAGCTCAAGGGCAGAGTCTCACATTTACAGGGTGATTCTTCCCCTCCTGGACAGTCCCCAGCACTGGCTTCTTTGCAGCTGTTTAGGTGCAGTGGCATTTGCCCATGGCTGGGGACCTCCATCCCACTGTTCCCATGGGCTTGTGAATGCCAAACACCCATCCCCATCTGGGGTGTATCCCCCCCATGTGCCATATACCAACCCTGTATGCTGTCTTTTCTGTGATCCTACCTATCCTGCACGGCCATACCTACACTCCTTCCCCTACATCCGACCCTCACCTACGGAAACATAAGGCCAATCGACTTCTAGGATAACATCTGCCCTATACATAGCTGTCCATTACACACACGTGCCCACTGGATACATGAAACCCTTGTAATATGCATCACAACATACTCCTGTTATCCTCACCCCTGTCCCTCAGACGCACGATCCTGGTATGCACATCACTCCTACATGGTCCAGGTACACACGATGAGGATGACCCCATTGTACACACAACACTACCAGTCCCTCTATGGTTACCCTATTTACCTTTATCATGATGATGATGTTGCACACAGCACGTTGCAAGAGTATTGTTCACATATAATGATTGGACAGGTACTGTTGTGTTAATGTACATTACATGCACAGAGTGAAGTATACGGCCAATGTGCAACTATTTACGTGTATGAATGACACATGTCTGTCTGAGGGAGTCTTGACATCACATAGAGCAACACCACTACATAATACAGGCGTCGCTAGTGTTTCCTGTTTCATTAGTTTGTAATGCTTTGTTGCCACATGGTATGTTCCTTTTATATCTCTATATATGTATGTACCTATATGCTGGACATAAACACCCACATATACATCTACATGATGGGATACATTCCTATACTGTTGAATGACTGTGCTGTAAGATATGTTTGTGGTACTGTCCGTTGTCTGTATATCTGCCATGGCGTGTTGGTAATTCACATTAGCTGTGTGTGCAGGGTCCTGGATCCGACCCTTGCAAAGGACATTTGATTGGTTGCAGGGCAGAACAAGCCCATTGAATATGGAGGGAGTAAGGCACATTAAAGCAGTTGGGAGAGGGTGTGCGTTGGTTTGCACGGTGTTAAGCACTGCTGACCTCTGGTTACAGCTTCTTACACTCGGTTAGCCTCTACATTGCTTTACCAGTGCAGTACTCGCATACTGGTAGCCAAACACATTTGCACCCATACCACTCAACCTGGAAACATCAAAAATCTGGACAAGGCCCATGAAAAATAGGTACAAATCTGTACACTGATTAACATCTAATTTGCGTACATAATTACGTAACCCCACCCACTCCAATGGAATTGTGGGATACCAACTTTAGAACACAAACTGAAGAACAGACAGCCAAAACATGGCACTAGAATCCCCCTGCAGCCATTCCAATGTCCTATTACCTAGCTATTTCACCCCATTTACCATAAACACTAATGTGTGCATACTGCTTTACTTCTACAATGATTATTTGAATTTTATTTTTACATTTTGCAGCACGTCAGTGCACAAACACTAACAGACATCCAATAAACAAAGCAATACTGTCACACAATGAAAATAGACTTGGTCTATTCCCTAAGGAATTTCCAGGAGAACTTTATTATTCAATCATCCCCTATTTTAAAAAAGGATTAATGGTGAAAGAGCCTTCTCATGAAGAGTCCCAGCTCCCTGGAACAAACTACAGCTGAAACAAGGTACCAAGATACTCTTAGCAAGTTTAAAAAGTTCTTTTCTGAGCTCTTCATTCCATAGGAATATTAGCAGAAATATTCATGCACTACTAATGGTTCATTTCCTGTTATAAATGTTTTAAGTATAATGGATAAACTCTTTAAAAGGCTAAACATTATAAAAATGCTTATAGTGTCTCAGCTATTTTCCTTTGTCAGTTAACTCTTCCAAGTTCCTACTCTTATGCTCTGTTCTTAGTGTGTAGGCCTGCCTGTCTGTAAATCTCTGTTTTTTAATCACTTTAATTTGAGTCTTTTATTCAAGGAAATTCAATATTGAACAATTAATAAGCAATTTTATGTAGCCAAAATACATTGCACCTCATGTAAACTGATAAAACCTAAAGTAAAAATGTATAAGAACACTCTACTCAACTTTATAAAAACTATATAATAAGTATATATAAACTTTCTATCATTCTGTAACTATGTAAACTTAACACTCTATCATATTTGAAGTGTATAACTTCAGTTGGCTTATAATGTTTATTGCCTCCAAGCATAGTTCTCAGCTGAAAAACGTCTTTGGGCTAATCCTCCTCCTACTTAGTTACCATACAGTAAATAAATAAATTTTTCATTTCTCCTAGCCAACAGAATTGGAACATATTAAAAAGAAGCATTACCTCCTGCATGGATTATATTTATATTAAAAGATTCAAATTATTCTAAACGATGACTGAAATGAGAGAAGGCAAAACATTATTAAAAGCCTTATTAAAATGTTATTACCTAGGAAGGAATAAGAGAATGCTGGTAGAGGAGACAGAGAACAAGATTCAAAAGAATTGCCCTACACACACACAGATACACACACACACACACAGACACACACACACATAGACACACACACACAGACACACACACACAGCTCATGGAATGTGACTAAGCTGGGGGTTGGCAGTTTAGAGGCTCTTTGCAAAAGGACACTCCCTTTTAGCATAAAATGACACCTACATCTCAAAAGATGCCATTTTTTTCTCTCTCTAATCCATCCATGAAAAACAGCTAAGAAGCCTACCTAATTGCTAGTCTCACAATTCATCTCCTAAATTAAATAGTCATTTTAAGAAAAAAATGCAGACTAGAGATCAGCATGCTCAGCATGACAAAATGTTGTTATATAAAACAATGCAAGATCTGCTTATCAAGCGCATCCTGCCAAACTACTGTTCAGTAGCATCTCAGTATTCATTGCATGCTATGTTACACTGCATTTAAAAATCAATATCCTCTTGCAGAAATACAAAGATTACCCTCTGTAAACTGATTTCATGAAAAAAAGACACTCTCTCTGTAGAACAAAAGAGTGTGTGCAGCCACCAATAAATCAAAGCTAATAAGCACTGTCCTATTTTTTCAGGTTAGGCTACACCATGATTTCTAGAAGAAAACACCGTACTTGTACCTTTCTGAAGAGGACGACTTCTCAGAGTTAACTGACATCAGCTAGTTAAGCTATATAGCCACAGGTTCCACACGGATCTTGCAGTCTGTGATTCACTGCTTCTGTAAAGAAAGAGGACGCCCCTGGACCAAAAGTATCATTAACTACTAGTTCCCTAGCCTACACTGCTTTCAGTTCATCCACCTGCCCCATATCGCAACATACGTCTTGCTTTCAGAACCCTTTCACATACCTTCTATGGCCACATCATGGCCATGGAATATATGATCACTGTACAAGCATTTATACAAGATACATGGAATCAGGAATACCCAACAGGACTAAATCATCCTCCACAAGGAAGAGTAAACCTGTCTGGTGGACATCTGCAATAAACTCTATAATAAAAAAAAAAAAACTGCTGTCCAAGAACATAAAGCAGAAGGCGCCCAATCGGAAGCAATATCTCCTTAGCCTGAACAAGCAAAGAAGAGCACTAGTGAAATACTTCAAAGCAAACTTCCGAGTTCATATTGGCCGCATCTACTACAGACAATCATAAGGCCTTCTTCACATATGTCTGCATCCTCAAAGGAAGCACCCAGATCTGTTCAGAACTGGTGATCAAGGACACCACATATACAAATACCATAGATATAGCAAACTTGCTGGCTGACAGATTCAGCAAAAACTTTACCCCTCTGTCCCCCACCATCAGTAAATCAGGACACCCACAGTACCTGGACCCTTCTTCTTATATCTAGGGAACAGATCATCACTGCTCTCTCAAAGGCAAAAATACTCCCTCCATGGGACCCAATAACATATCAGGCTGCATCCTATGTGAACTCAGGCACCATTAGGCACCCTATTCAAGCAAAGCCAGAGTACTGGCTTCATCACAGCTAAGTGGAGGATAGCCACTGTCATCCCTTTACACAAAAGTGGAACATCCACCAATCCGGGAAATTATAGACCCATCAGCCTAACTAGCCTGATCTGCAAGACCATGAATGGATTATCGTGGACCTCATTAACAAGGACTTTGCAGCCTCCCAAAACTATATCCCACACAGTTTGGTTTCAAGGGGAGGTCATGTCTGCTAAATTTGGTCGACTTCTTTGAGACAGTCACTAAAACCATGGATGAGGGGAAGACTGTGCACACCGCCTACCTTGACCTGGCCAAAGCCTTTGATGCTACACTGACCGTAACAAGTGGCATGCCCCAGGGTTTGGTCTTGGGGCCTCTTATTTGGAATACACTTTTCTGAGGTGCAGGCCAAAACCAGTGGGCTATGTCTGCCCAAGTTTGCAGAGGACTGCAAGTTAGGTGCTGTCATCAATTCCTCTAGTGATGTGGACATTCTCCAAGAGGGTCTCACTCAGACAAATGACTGGTGCCAGAAACATGGCCTCAAGCTGAATACCAAAAAAAAAATGCATCATCATCCACTTTGGGGAGAGTGATGTCCCAACAAATTATCACATTAATAATGTCATAAGCACCAGCCATTACAGTGTGTGCAATAGCTACAAACCATGACTCAAAATGAACAATGGGCTGCCATAAACTAAACTAAACACACCCTGGCTTCATAGGGAACACTGCTAAGTTACCATTATCCAATAATATAAAATCAAAATCACATTCAGATCATCATAAAGCTCTTATGCTCCTACTTATACTCACACCTAAATAGTTGTACTTAAAGGCAATGGGAAATTTTACCCCCCCCCCCCATGGTGAATAACAGTATAAAGAGGTTAAGCAACAAGAGAAAGAAATTAATGCTAATAGAAGGTCCCAGTCTACTCACCTTAACAGCACCCCTAAGCAAACTACCAAAGAGCTTAAGGCATCATTAAGAAGCCAAAAGATAAATACAAAGATAAAGAAGCAACTGAAATGAAAAATACATATGGATATTTTGTTCAGGAAGTTAACAGCCAACAATGCTCAAAGCTAATCCACAGTAATAGAACCCCTGTGACCTAAAACAGTGAAACAGCTAATACCATAACTGACAAGGTTGTTGAATGTTGTAGTCCACCAACAGTTTTAAACTATTCCACAGATCAGGCCAAACCATCCTGTATAATTACTATAGAACATGTCCTCTCCGCCTTCTCAAAAGCAAACACCATCTTAGTCAAACTGGTATGATATCAGGGCACAAGCATTATCAGCTAAATATGGAGCATCCAAACTCCTAATTAACATCCTTCAACAGCTGGTTACAATACTAAAGCCTGAAAAACAGTAATTATAAAGGCATTAAAACAAGAGACCTGACAATGGGCCATGGTAAAACATACATCCACAAGACTCACTACTCTCATATGTAAAGCTGTAGAACGCATAAGGTAAGAGAGAATCTGGACATAGAAAATCAACATTAGATCCTCATCAATTCAACTTTGTCAAAAGTAGGGACTGCCTCATCATCTTATTAAATTCCTATTCTCTATGCAGACAACACTGACGGAATTTTAATTTTAAACTAAAAAAAAAAGTCTTATGCTATGCTGCAGACGACAAACCAGTCGCTTGACAGAACCCACATGGTTAGGGTCAAAGGTGTCACTTCTGGGGGGAGGTACCTGTGCTGGGACATAGGGCTCTCTTATGTGCCACATTTTCAAACCAACATTCATGGTACATAGATATGAAAGTTTGCAGATGCTATAAACTGTATGTTATATGCTCCCTAAATGACTTGTAACTGCTCAACTTGAGTTAGACCATGTTAACAATTGGTAGAAGGGCAACTGTCTCAAACTAAACATGAAAAAAATTCAGTAAAGTTCATTTTTGTAAACAAAATATTTCCACATCACACCATACAGGTGACACACTCTTCCAAACTGGACATTGTCGTAAAGGGTATAGGCAGAACTGTTGATAAATTCATTACATGGTGATCATCATATCAGAAATCTATCTGGCTCAACTAATTTCCGAAGGCACCTTCCCTTTTCTTTTGGCCATCACATATCCACAGTAGCTCCAAAATCCTTTTATCTTACCTTTGGAAATTAGTTGACTATCTCCTCCAGATCCACAAAGATATTAAGTTTCACAATTGTAACAACCTACAACTTACACAACGCTGAACTGTTAAATCTAAACTTTGCTAACACAGCATTTTTGCTATATTATATTTTCCTATCATCAAAACCAAGTATCAGTTAAATGTGGTCTTTGTATACATGTGCAAATATAAACACACAACAGCCAACATGTATATGTAATGCGGACATGTGCACAGATACACAACACATAAATACACGTATCCAAAATTGTCCCACGCTTACCTGCTCACGTTGCCTGCCTGCTGCTTGGAAAAATAAAACTGATATAGTACTGCTGCCTGTAATTCCCATTGCTGCTGTATTCTTTCTCACAGCCGGCCCGGCTTGGAAAAAAATAAAATGACTGATGAGCAACATTACTGCCATTAATGTTGCTGCCTGGTAAGGTTCAACTTCTTGCTGCTCAGTATTCCCGCTCGCAGCCAGCCGGAAATAGCCGGAAATAATGACGCAAGCTCCTTGAGCTCAATTCCGACTGGCTGGTAGCCCTGACAGCGCTGATATCATCGTGCATGTGATGATGTCAGCTCCGACAGCACGATTTTTTAAAAAATAAAAAGAATGAAGCAAAAAAATCGGAAATGAAGGGGTGCCAATCGGGAATCGTGGCACCCCTTCATTTGGACCCCAAAACTTGGTAAATACAGAGTAATTCGGTATGGTTGGGAGGTATGCTTGCACCCGCTTGCTCCCGCACTTGCAAATGCACTGACATTGGTGCTTGCATCTGTCACTCACACCCCTGGATGGGAGTGAGGACCAAAATATTACCTTGTAATGCTTATTACATCAGACTACATGACTACAGTATCGGGAATGGCTGCCCATTGGGCGACGGCATGGCGTACAACTGTACGGAATCAGCGCCCTGTCCAGTGAATTAATCACATTATTTCTGTGTTCCTCATACAAT